>NC_092177.1:26666885-26906885 GCF_045791955.1 Oncorhynchus clarkii lewisi | reverse complement strand
TATTACTACACCTAGAGATGATAACAGTGGTGATGGTGTAGTTATTACTACACCTAGAGATGATAACAGTGGTTATAGTTATTACTACACCTAGAGATGATAACAGTGGTGATGGTGTAGTTATTACTACACCTAGAGATGATAACAGTGGTGATGGTGTAGTTATTACTACACCTAGAGATGATAACAGTGGTGATGGTGTAGTTATTACTACACCTAGAGATGATAACAGTGGTGATGGTGTAGTTATTACTACACCTAGAGATGATAACAGTGGTGATGGTGTAGTTATTACTACACCTAGAGATGATAACAGTGGTGATGGTGTAGTTATTACTACACCTAGATATGATAACAGTGGTGATGGTGTAGTTATTACTACACCTAGATATGATAACAGTGGTTATGGTGTAGTTATTACTACACCTAGAGATGATAACAGTGGTGATGGTGTAGTTATTACTACACCTTACTACTAGTGATAACTAGAGATGATAACAGTGGTGATGGTGTAGTTATTACTACACCTAGAGATGGTGTAGTTATTACTACACCTAGAGATGATAACAGTGGTAGTAACAGTTATTACTACACCTAGAGATGATAACAGTGGTGATGGTGTAGTTATTACTACACCTAGATATGATAACAGTGGTTATGGTGTAGTTATTACTACACCTAGAGATGATAACAGTGGGGATGGTGTAGTAATTACTACTCTACTAGTGGTGATGGTGTTGTTATTACTACACCTAGAGATGATAACAGTGGTTATGGTGTAGTTATTACTACACCTAGAGATGATAACATGGTGTAGTTATTACTACACCTAGATATGATAACAGTGGTTATGTTATTACTACACCTAGAGATGTGTAGTACACCTAGAGATGATAACTACTACACCTAGAGATGATAACAGTGGTGATGGTGTAGTTATTACTACACCTAGAGATGATAACAGTGGTGATGGTGTAGTTATTACTACACCTACCTAGAGATGATAACAGTGGGGATGGTGTAGTTATTACTACACCTAGATATGATAACAGTGGTTATGGTGTAGTTATTACTACACCTAGAGATGATAACAGTGGTGATGGTGTAGTTATTACTACACCTAGAGATGATAACAGTGGTGATGGTGTAGTTATTACTACACAGTGGTGATGGTGTAGTTATTACTACACCTAGAGATGATAACAGTGGGGATGGTGTAGTTATTACTACACCTAGATATGATAACAGTGGTTATGGTGTAGTTATTACTACACCTAGAGATGATAACAGTGGTTATGGTGTAGTGATGGTGTAGTTATTACTACACCTAGAGATGATAACAGTGATGGTGTAGTTATTACTACACCTACACTAGATATGATAACAGTGTTATTACTACACCTGGAGTGATAACAGTGGGGATGGTGTAGTTATTACTACACCTAGAGATGATAACAGTGGTACACCTAGAGATGATATGGTGTAGTTATTACTACACCTAGAGTGGTGATGATAACATGGTGGTTATTACTACACCTAGAGATGATAACAGTGGTGATGGTGTAGTTATTACTACACCTAGAGATGATAACAGTGGTGATGGTGTAGTTATTACTACACCTAGAGATGATAACAGTGGTGATGTTATTACTACACCTAGAGATGATAACAGTGGTGATGGTGTAGTTATTACTACACCTAGAGATGATAACAGTGGTTATGGTGTAGTTATTACTACACCTAGAGATGATAACAGTGGGGATGGTGTAGTTATTACTACACCTAGATATGATAACAGTGGTTATGGTGTAGTTATTACTACACCTAGAGATGATAACAGTGGTTATGGTGTAGTTATTACTACACCTAGAGATGATAACAGTGGTTATGGTGTAGTTATTACTACACCTAGATATGATAACATGGTGTAGTTATTACTACACCTAGAGATGATAACAGTGGTTATGGTGTAGTTATTACTACACCTAGAGATGATAACAGTGGGGATGGTGTAGTTATTACTACACCTAGATATGATAACAGTGGTTATGCTGTAGTTATTACTACACCTAGAGATGATAACAGTGGTGATGGTGTAGTTATTACTACACCTAGAGATTATAACAGTGGTTATGGTGTAGTTATTACTACACCTAGATATAATAACAGTGGTTATGCTGTAGTTATTACTACACCTGGTGTAGTTATTACTACACCTAGAGATGATAACAGTGGGGATGGTGTAGTTATTACTACACCTAGAGATGATAACAGTGGTGATGGTGTAGTTATTACTACACCTAGAGATTATAACAGTGGTTATGGTGTAGTTATTACTACACCTAGATATAATAACAGTGGTTATGCTGTAGTTATTACTACACCTAGATATAATAACAGTGGTTATGCTGTAGTTATTACTACACCTAGAGATGATAACAGTGGTGATGGTGTAGTTATTACTACACCTAGAGATGATAACAGTGGTGATGGTGTAGTTATTACTACACCTAGAGATGATAACAGTGGTGATGGTGTAGTTATTACTACACCTAGAGATGATAACAGTGGTGATGGTGTAGTTATTACTACACCTAGAGATGATAACAGTGGTGTTATTACTACACCTAGAGATGATAACAGTGGTGATGGTGTAGTTATTACTACACCTAGAGATGATAACAGTGGTGATGGTGTAGTTATTACTACTGCATTCAGGTGTGTTTAGTAGGGGAAAACAACCACTTATCTCTTTCAGATCTATAGATAGGTCAGATCTATTATGTGTATTTTCTGTTTTGGTGACTTTGCTGAGCAATTAGTGCTTTTTGAGGTGGGGCCGGTATTATAAAAATTAGCTGCTCATGTGGCTATCATAAAAAACTACAAATGCCATGATGATCGGGAATAGACTGCCGTATCGAGGCAATGGTAAGAATCTCTCAATTAACTATCTAATGTTAGCTAAATGTAGTAATGAATAAATTGGCAACATTTATTTAAATTGACAATTCTGTGAACTGTCTTGAAAAAGTTTTAAATTGACACAATACCTGTTAGCAAAGGTGTCAGCAAGAGATGACATGCCGGAGCTTGCAGGGATTTGTAGTTTTGCATGATGTCTACTTTGATGCTAATTCGTATTATTCTAATCTGAGAGTAAATAGAGGGGATAAAAGTGATAAAAGTGATAAAATATAGTGATAAAAGTCACTTTTTCTGATAGAAATGTAGACTTTTATCAAAACGTCACACCAGGGTATGCCTACACAAAACACAGACCTTATTATAAGTGTTTCTAATTGTTGTTAGTTTGTTAGTTTGTTGGCCTAGCCAGTCTCCAGATCTCAACCTCATAGAAAATCTTTGGAGGGAGTTGAAAGTCCGTGTTGCCCAGCAACAGCCCCAAAACATCACTGCTCTAGAGGAGATCTGCATGGAGGAATGGGCCAAATTACCCAAAACCTTGTGAAGACTTACAGAAAACATTTGACCTCTGTGATTGCCAACAAAGGGTATATAACAAAGTATTGAGATAAACTTTTGTTATTGACCAGATACTTATTTTCCACCATAATTTGCAAATAAATTCATTAAAAATCCTACAATGTGATTTTCTGGATTTTTCCCCTCATTTTGTCTGTCATAGTTGAAGTGTACCTATGATGAAAATTACAGGCCTCTCTCATCTTTTTAAGTGGGAGAACTTGCACAATTGGTGGCTGACTAAGTACTTTTTTGCCCCACTGTATATGCATATTCTAGATTCTGGGCCTGATGAATAGGCAGTTTCATTTGGGTATGTTTTTCATCCAAACATCAAAATACTGCCCCCTACACTCAAGAGGTTTTATACAGTATCGCTTAGCACTAGTGACAGTAGGGATAGGTCAGATCTATTGTGTGTATTTCTGTGTTGGTGACAGTAGGGATAGGTCAGATCTATTGTGTGTAATTCTGTGTTGGTGACAGTAGGGATAGTTTAAATCTATTGTGTGTATTTCTATGTTGGTGACAGTAGGGAAGGTGAAATGGGGAGGATCAAAGTGTCCTGATTGATCTGTCTGGTTCCACCCACCTGTTCTGTCTGGAATGTTCCTCTCCTGGCAGCGGGTGTGTGTGCGGGTGTGTTATGTCTATGAGAAGCTTTGTGTGTCTGTATGTGTGTGTTCACATCTGTTACCAGGTGGATGTCAGTGTGTGTGTGTGTGTGCAGTCTGTTTCAACACGTCTATGTAATTTAAGGGAAAATTATCATCTGGAGCTGGAATATGTGCTCATGTCTGTCTGCCACCACTCCACCCCTCTCACACCTTCCCTCTTTTCTCTCATACCCTCGATCTTTGACAGCTCTAATAAGTTCAGTAGGTCAGGTTACACCCCTCCGTCCATGCCATCTTCTCCCAGTTTTTCTGTTCTTTCTCTCTGTCCCCAGTTTCTTTATTTTATCTCCCTCTGTTCTCTCTCCCTCTGTTCTCTCTCCCTCTGTTCTCTCTCTCCCTCTGTTCTTTCTCTCTGTCCCCAGTTTATTTTATCTCCCTCTGTTCTCTCTCTCCCTCTGTTCTCTCTCTCCCTCTGTTCTTTCTCTCTGTCCCCAGTTTCTTTATTTTATCTCCCTCTGTTCTCTCTCCCCCTCTGTTCTCTCTCTCCCTCTGTTCTTTCTCTCTGTCCCCAGTTTCTTTATTTTATCTCCCTCTGTTCTCTCTCTCCCTCTGTTCTCTCTCTCCCTCTGTTCTTTCTCTCTGTCCCCAGTTTCTTTATTTTATCTCCCTCTGTTCTCTCTCTCCCTCTGTTCTCTCTCTCCCTCTGTTCTTTCTCTCTGTCCCCAGTTTCTTTATTTTATCTCCCTCTGTTCTCTCTCTCCCTCTGTTCTTTCTCTCTGTCCCCAGTTTCTTTATTTTATCTCTCTCTGTTCTCTCTCCCTCTGTTCTCTCTCTCCCTCTGTTCTTTCTCTCTGTCCCCAGTTTCTTTATTTTATCTCCCTCTGTTCTCTCTCTCCCTCTGTTCTCTCTCTCTCTCTGTTCTCTCTCTCCCTCTGTTCTTTCTCTCTGTCCCCAGTTTCTTTATTTTATCTCCCTCTGTTCTCTCTCTCCCCCTGTTCTCTCTCTCCCTCTGTTCTTTCTCTCTGTCCCCAGTTTCTTTATTTTATCTCCCTCTGTTCTCTCTCCCCCTCTGTTCTCTCTCTCCCTCTGTTCTCTCTCTCCCTCTGTTCTCTCTCCCCCTCTGTTCTCTCTCTCCCTCTGTTCTCTCTCTCCCTCTGTTCTCTCTCTCTCCCTCTGTTCTCTCTCCCCCTCTGTTCTTTCTCTCCCTCTGTTCTCTCTCTCCCCCTGTTCTCTCTCTCCCTCTGTTCTTTCTCTCTGTCCCCAGTTTCTTTATTTTATCTCCCTCTGTTCTCTCTCTCCCTCTGTTCTCTCTCTCCCTCTGTTCTCTCTCCCCCTCTGTTCTCTCTCTCCCTCTGTTCTCTCTCTCCCTCTGTTCTCTCTCTCTCCCTCTGTTCTCTCTCTCCCTCTGTTCTCTCTCTCCCTCTGTTCTCTCTCTCCCTCTGTTCTCTCTCTCTCCCTCTGTTCTCTCTCTCTCCCTCTGTTCTCTCTCTCCCTCTGTTCTTTCTCTCCCTCTGTTCTCTTCCCCTTTCCCACACATATACATACATATTCACTCCTTCACCAACACACACAGACACACACTGACAGACAGACAGATGCACACACACACAGACACACACTGACAGACAGACAGATGCACACACACACAGACACACACTGACAGACAGACAGATGCACACACACACAGACACACACTGACAGACAGACAGATGCACACACACACAGACACACACTGACAGACAGACAGATGCACACACACACAGACACACACTGACAGACAGACAGATGCACACACACACAGACACACACTGACAGACAGACAGACAGATGCACACACACACGAACACACACACACTGTCTCTCCAGGCCTCTCAGGTTGCTGACATATTCAATTTTTGCACGTATAAAGTAATAATAATAATATTAGCGGGTGTGACATAGCTAGGGTCCATGGGCTGACACCGCCAGGACTTCTATAAATATCCCCCCTTTTCTGGGGGAATCCGAGACGCAGCACAGAACTTCAGTTTACACAGCTGAGGAGCATGTGGAAGAAACTCTCCCTCCCTCTCTCCTCCTTTCTATCCCTCTCTTCATTCCTACCACTCCACCTCTTTGCCTGCCCTGCCCTGCCCCTGTAGCTTGCTACTCTCTTTTTGTCCATCCTCCCTTTCCTCTCTGTCTCTTTCTTTCTTTTCAATGTGAATGATATGGGGGTGATACTGCTGCCATGGTGTATGAAGGCAGGAGAGGGTCTGCTTGTGGAATTGAGGTGAAGTGGTTCTCCTCTCTCCCATCTCCTCATCTCCCTCATCTCCTTCTCTCTCCCATTTCCTTCTCTCCCCCTCTCTCTAATCTTCGTCTCTACTCCTCTCCCCATCTCCTTCTCTCCTCCACTCCCATCTCCTCCTCTCTCCCATCTCCTTCTCTCTCCCATTTCCTTCTCTCCCCCTCTCTCCAATCTTCTTCTCTACTCCTCTCCCCATCTCCTTCTCTCCTCTCTCCCATCTCCTCCTGTCTCCCACCTCCCTCTCGCCTCCTCTCCCCATCTCCTTATCTCCTCTCTCACATCTCCTCCTCTCTCCCATCTCCTTCTCCCCTCCTCACTCCATCTCCTTCTTTCCTCTCTCCCATCTCCTTCTCTCCTCCTCTCTCCCATCTCCTCATGTCCTTCTCTCCTCCCCTCTCCATCTCATGTCCTTCTCTCCTCCCCTCTCCATCTAATTCTCTCCTCTCACCCATTCTTATCTCCTCCTCCCTCCGTCTCCTTCTCTCCTCCTCCCTCCATCTCCTCTCCTCCCCTTCCCATCTCCCTCCCTCCTCTCTTCATCTCCTTCTCTCCTCCTCTCTCCATCTACTTCTCTCCTCTCACACATCTCATTCTCTCCTCCTCTCTCCATCTACTTCTCTCCTCTCTCCCATCTCATTCTCTCCTCCTCTCTCCATCTCCTTCTCGCTCTCCT
Organism: Oncorhynchus clarkii lewisi; assembly: GCF_045791955.1. Lineage (NCBI taxonomy): Eukaryota > Metazoa > Chordata > Actinopteri > Salmoniformes > Salmonidae > Oncorhynchus > Oncorhynchus clarkii. Next base: position 26,899,819 of record NC_092177.1, on the reverse strand, counting down.
GTTACTCTATAGTTATTTTTCTTACGTTGGGATATCCTTTCATTATGAAACAGACGTTAGCCTAGTTTTATTTATTGTAAATGTGTTGTAGTCTTATAGGCCCGATGTCTTTCCATCCGTAGTAGTAGGCCTATCAAAACGAAAACAGTCTTGAAATGGGTAGGCTATTCCATCTGGTCAGTGAGAAAAGCCATTTGGCCAGTTGTGTGGAGTCAATTCCTTGTTATTGAAAATCTAGCTGACCTATTTTCTATCTCATACAAATGTCAATCTGCAACCCGACACTTTCGACGCTGGTTTAGCTCAGTGGTTACTTCAACTAAAATCCTGTTTTAAGGTCCGCTGGCCTTAAGTACGAACCACGGGAGCTGTCCTGCCTTTTATTATTGTTTAGTTTTTTATAGATCACACAAACAAATATGTTAATTCCATTTAAAGTAGACAATTACAATTCAGGTTACATTTTTCATTTGTATTATGGACATGTAATAATGAAATACATAGTGACCCCGTGGGTATCTTTATTTTGTTAAGTGTATTTATCTTTAAATAAATAAATACATTCTGAAAAGTTTGTGATATATCAGTAGCCTATCTTGTCCAACAATTACAATTCAGGTTACATTTTTCTCTCCTCTCTCCATCTCCTCCTCTATTCTCTCCGTATCCTTCTCTCTCTTCTTTCCCATATCCTCCTCTCATCCTCTCTCCCATCTCCTTCTCTCCTCCTCTCTCCATCTCCTTCTCTCTTCCTCTCCCATCTCCTTCTCTCCTCTCTCCAATCTCCTTCTCCCCTCCTTCTCTCTTCCTCTCTCCATCTCCTCTCTCCAATCTCCTTCGCCCCTCCTTCTGTTCCTCATCTCCTTCTTTCCTCTCTCCCATCTCCTTCTCTCCTCCTCTCTCCCATCTCCTTCTCATGTCCTTCTCTCCTCCCCTCTCCATCTCATGTCCTTCTCTCCTCCCCTCTCCATCTAATTCTCTCCCCTCACCCATTCTTATCTCCTCCTCCCTCCGTCTCCTTCTCTCCTCCTCCCTCCATCTCCTCTCCTCCCCTTCCCATCTCCCTCCCTCCTCTCTTCATCTCCTTCTCTCCTCCTCTCTTCATCTCCTTCTCTCCTCCTCTCTCCCATCTCCTTCTCTCTTCCTCTCCCATCTCCTTCTCTCTTCCTCTCCCATCTCCTTCTCTCCTCTCTCCAATCTCCTTCTCCCCTCCTTCTCTCTTCCTCTCCCATCTCCTTCTCGCCTCCTCTCTCCATGTCCTTCTCGGCCTCCTCTCTCCCAAATCCTTCTCTCCTTTCTCCAACTCCTTCTCTCTCTTCTTTCCCCATCTCCTTCTCTCCTCTTCTTCTCCAACTCCTTCTCTCTCTTCTTCCCCATCTCCTTCTCTCCTCCTCTCTCCCATCTCATTCTCTCATCTCCTTCTCTTCCCTCACTTTTTAAATCTGTTTCTGTCTGTCGCTCTCCTCTCCCTCTCTTTTTGTCTGTCTCTCTCCTGTTACAGGTTCTCCCTCCCTCCCTTTGTCTGTCTGTCTGTCTCTCTCCTGTTACAGGCCCTCCCTCCCTTCGTCTGTCTGTCTGTCTGTCTGTCTGTCTGTCTGTCTGTCTGTCTGTCTGTCTGTCTGTCTGTCACCTTGTTCCAGGCTCTCCCTCACTCTCTCTCTCTGTCTGTCTCTGTCCTCTCCTTCCCTATCTTACAGTCTGTCTCTGTCCTCTCCTTCCCTCTCTTACTGTATGTCTCTGTCCTCTCCTTCCCTCTCTTACTGTCTGTCTCTCTCCTTGTTACAAGCTCTGCCTCTCCTCTTGTTCTCCTTAACATCTGCTGCAGTAATCAACAGTTATCTCCCCATAGGGGCCATGCATGCACACGCCTGGCCACACACGTGCATGGTCAAGGACACACACACACACACACACACACACACATAGTAAGGAGACTGGGTGTCTGTGTATTATCCAGCATCCACTAGGGGAAACCCTTGTTTTTGTAATGATGCAAGACTGCTGTTGCACCTGGTGAGGTTCTAATTATGCCTTTCCACCTAAATGAAGTGTGTGACATATGAAGTACGTAGGGTTCTAGTGTGTGTGTATGTGTGTCATGTCTGATATCAGTCTATGGAAAGCTGTAGTACTTGTGCCCACTGCAGGGTTTACTGGTCTCTGTCCCCCCCTACAGGATATAGCTCATAGGTACAACAACACGCCATTCACGTTACAGTGCTGCTGGTCAAATGAACTACTACACACTTCATGATCATGCATGAGGCTGGTATATACCTGTGTCGTCTGCTGATAGTGGTGACATTATTCAGTTGGGCAAAAGCTAGGCCGACATAGTTGCTTAAGCTAAGCGTACGGCACGTTTTGATTAGGCCTTCTCTGAAAGGAATTACCGGTATATGTAGTAATGTTTCAGCACACATGAAGGTTTGGTTTGCGCAATCGGTTTTAATGTAATTTAGTTTGTGTTACTTGTTTGAAGTGCAATAGTGTAATAATCTGGTTTTCTTCTTTATAAGTGTGTTATTCTATTTATGTATTTGTGTGATATAGGATTTGTGCAATTTAGTTTTATCTGTGTGTTTTTTGTTAGAAATAGGGTAATAGCGTAATAATTAGATTATTTTTATTTATATACTACAATTTGTTTCTATTTGTCTTTGTTACTTCTTTTTTATATTTGAGTCTTATTTTTTATATATATATTTATATTCATATAGTTTAAAATGTTCTGATTATTTATTTGTGTTGATCCAAATGTCTGAATAAAAATGACTGTTAATGCAGAATGGTGCTTTTTTAGCGGGGTTCGCCCAGGGATCCATACAAGCTAGAACCGCCACTGGTTGGAGTTGATTAAGGCACTTCGATCTTAATGCACATTCTCATCCCTTGACGTGACAATACACCTGTAGCAGTAATATAACTGTGGAGCTAATGACAAAGGTTTGCCAGCTTAGCTCTACGGACCCAGGCTGCATCACATCCGGCCGTGATTTGGAGTCCCATAGGGCGGCGCACAGTTGGCCCAGCGTCGTCCAGGTTTGTCCGGGGTAGGCCGTCATTGTAAATAAGAACTTGTTCTTAACTGAGTTGGCAAGTTAAATCAATTTTTTTTTTAAATACTCCTCAGCTCAAGTTTCCACTCCTCGTCGGTCAGCGGGTTGAGAGGTCGAACCGTGGGTGCTGTCTTGCGTTTCTCTCACTTCGCACTCCTGTTACTCTATTGTTATTTTTCTTACGTTGGGATATCCTTTCATTGTGAAACAGACGTTAGCCTAGTTTTATTTATTGTAAATGTGTTGTAGTCTTATAGGCCCGATGTCTTTCCATCCGTAGTAGTAGGCCTATCAAAACGAAAACAGTCTTGAAATGGGTAGGCTATTCCATCTGGTCAGTGAGAAAAGCCATTTGGCCAGTTGTGTGGAGTCAATTCCTTGTTATTGAAAATCTAGCTGACCTATTTTCTATCTCATACAAATGTCAATCTGCAACCCGACACTTTCGACGCTGGTTTAGCTCAGTGGTTACTTCAACTAAAATCCTGTTTTAAGGTCCGCGGGCCTTAAGTACGAACCACGGGAGCTGTCCTGCCTTTTATTATTGTTTAGTTTTTTATAGATCACACAAACAAATATGTTAATTCCATTTAAAGTAGACAATTACAATTCAGGTTACATTTTTCATTTGTATTATGGACATGTAATAATGAAATACATAGTGACCCCGTGGGTATCTTTATTTTGTTAAGTGTATTTATCTTTAAATAAATAAATACATTCTGAAAAGTTTGTGATATATCAGTAGCCTATCTAGTCCAACAATTACACTGCATCCTTCACTTCTTTACAAAACCGTCTAAACCATTTGAACGAAACCCAGTCTGTGCTTATCTGCACTGCCAGAATCTACAGTACATTGTCCTGTGTGTAGGCTGCCTGATTTACCTGAATGTACCAGCAGGAGTCGCTCTGAGACCACGGAATATCAGATAGGCCTAATAAACATGAACAAACTGCAATTATTTCTTGTATTTCAAATGAGAGGCAATTGGGCAACCAGCTTTAGATATATAGGGCCTAGTAATAATGAAACCTGCAAACACAATTAAAACATAATTATTTATTGAGTTTTTCCAATGGAAATGATATGTATATTGGAAATTATTTTTATATTGTCATATGCCTAAGTGATTTAAGCACTTGGTTAACGGCACATGGAGTTAAACAGGTTGGTTACTTTACCTCAGTAAACTTGAATACAATCTTAATCATTATTTTTATTGTTAAGTTTGGCCGCGTTAGTTTCTGTTTTTTTTCCTCATAGCATGAGTAATACACAGGTAAGAGCACCAACGCTTTACACAAGGACCTGTCAGTTCCGTGTTATTGGATAGCTCTGTGACGTAAGCTATATCTCATACAAAGGCCTATCTGCAGCCCTGGATTTACGGCGCTGGTTTAGCTCAGTGGTTACTTCAACCTGTTTTTCACGGTCCGCGGGCTATGAAGTACGAACCACGGGCGCTGTCCAGCGCTTTTTATATAATTTTTCGAAAAAAGGTCTACAAAACAAATATGTTAATTCCATTTAAAGTAGGCAATTACAATTCAGTTGATAGGTTACATTTTTCATTTGTATTTTGGACATTTAATAACAACATATAATAATAATAATAATTGACCTTTATTGAACCAGGGAGGCTAGTTGAGAACAAGTTCTCATTTACAACTGCGACCTGGTCAAGATAAAGCAGTGCGACAAAAACACAGAGTTGCACATTGAATAAACAAAACATACAGTCAATAACAGAATAGAAAAAGGGAGTGACAGAACACTCACTGTGCACCGCTCCGTATTTTATGCTGGCTTGCCCCACCACCACAGAAAGCACTGAGCTAGGCTGAAACACCTGCGTTTTGGAGCTCCCTTACTCCAGAAATCAAAAAACGAGACCATGTTTGTATGCGACTTTATTAACTCAATTCTATATTTTTTTGACATTGTTTGAGAAATGATATGTAGATTAAAAAACATGAGCTGTCGCACACCCAGAACAATGTGTTTGTGTGGAGGTGCTGACTATGGCAAATAAACTATAAACTGTCAAAATAAAGAGAGTATTATGTATTGAGTTTTTCCTATGTAAATGATGTATATGTTGGAAGTGATGTTTATACTGTCATATGCCTAAGTGATTTGGGCACTTGCTTAACAGCACATGGATTTAAACACGTTGGTTATTTGACCTCAATAAATGTATATATAGTAATTAATTCATGTCTACTCTAACTGATTGTACTATGCACATCAAGACTATATATAGATATTTGTCTTTTTCTGAATGTTCCCTGTGATGGTTCAAACCCACAGGCCTGCCTGGAGTTTTTCAATTGAAATTCAATTTTGTTCACAAAAGTTAGCCTATGACGTTATATCAAGATAATTACATAAGCTAATGATCTAAGGAACAATGCTTAAACCATATAGATGAATGACGAATTTGACAAACCTTTATAGCACTGTGATAACTATAGCCTAAGACTCTTCAACACCTTGGCCTACTCTGTTTAGTATGACTTGAATGAATAATGAAATGGAATGGAGTCTCAAGTCTGAAATTCTTGTTTTCATTGTCAAGTTTGGTTGCCTTAGTTTCTGCTTCTTCCTCATGGCCTAAGTACAGCACTAGATTGTTTTTGCAGTCTTTATGAATGTACGCTGTTTAACCGGTAGATGGCGCAGAGGATCATCATGACGTAGGCTCTATCTCATACAAAACTCCTTCTGCAGCCCGAGATTCTCGACGCTGGTTTAGCTCAGTGGTTACTTCAATCGAAAATCCTGTTTCATGGTCCGCGGGCCAGAAGTACGAACCACGGGCGCTGTCCTGCGTTTTTTTTTTTTTTTTTGATATCGAAACAGTCTCCAAAACAAATATGTTGATTCAATTTAAAGTAGACAATTACAATTCAGTTGATAGGTTACATTTTTTAATTTGTATTATTGACATTTAATGACAGCATAAAAAAATATAACATTTCACCTTTATTTAACCAGGTAGGCCAGTTGAGAACAAGTTCTCATTTACAACTGTGACCTGGCCAAGATAAAGCAAAGCAGTGCGACACAAACAACACAGAGTTACACATGGAATAAACAAACATACAGTCAATAACACAATAGAAAAATCTATATACAGTGTGTGCAGATTAGGGAGGTATGTTAATAACATTAACTGAACATTAACTGAATTGACAGCAATAGATGGTGGCCCCGTGGTATCTTTATTTTGTTAAATGTATTTATCTTTAAAGAAATCTAATCCATAGTCCCTATTAAATGTTTTTGCAGTCTTTATGAATGTACGCTGTTTAACCGGTAGATGGCGCAGAGAATCATCAGGCTCTATCTCATACAAAACTCCTTCTGCAGCCCGAGATTCTCGACGCTGGTTTAGCTCAGTGGTTACTTCAATGGAAGATCCTGTTTCACGGTCCGCGGGCCAGAAGTACGAACCACGGGCGCTGTCTAGCGTTTTTTTTTGTGATATCGAAACAGTGTCTCTAATTCAATTTAAAGTAGACTATTACAATTCAGTTGATAGGTTACATTTTTCATTTGTATTTTGGACATTTAATAACAACATATAATAATAATAATAATTGACCTTTATTGAACCAGGGAGGCTAGTTGAGAACAAGTTCTCATTTACAACTGCGACCTGGTCAAGATAAAGCAGTGCGACAAAAACACAGAGTTGCACATTGAATAAACAAAACATACAGTCAATAACAGAATAGAAAAAGTGAGTGACAGAACACTCACTGTGCACTGCTCCGTATTTTATGCTGGCTTGCCCCACCACCACAGAAAGCACTGAGCTAGGCTGAAACACCTGCGTTTTGGAGCTCCCTTACTCCAGAAATCAAAAAACGAGACCATGTTTGTATGCGACTTTATTAACTCAATTCTATATTTTTTTGACATTGTTTGAGAAATGATATGTAGATTAAAAAACATGAGCTGTCGCACACCCAGAACAATGTGTTTGTGTGGAGGTGCTGACTATGGCAAATAAACTATAAACTGTCAAAATAAAGAGAGTATTATGTATTGAGTTTTTCCTATGTAAATGATGTATATGTTGGAAGTGATGTTTATACTGTCATATGCCTAAGTGATTTGGGCACTTGCTTAACAGCACATGGATTTAAACACGTTGGTTATTTGACCTCAATAAATGTATATATAGTAATTAATTCATGTCTACTCTAACTGATTGTACTATGCACATCAAGACTATATATAGATATTTGTCTTTTTCTGAATGTTCCCTGTGATGGTTCAAACCCACAGGCCTGCCTGGAGTTTTTCAATTGAAATTCAATTTTGTTCACAAAAGTTAGCCTATGACGTTATATCAAGATAATTACATAAGCTAATGATCTAAGGAGCAATGCTTAAACCATATAGATGAATGACGAATTTGACAAACCTTTATAGCACTGTGATAACTGTAGCCTAAGACTTTTCAACACCTTGGCCTACTCTGTTTATTATGACTTGAATGGAGTCTCAAGTCTAAAATTCTTGTTTTCATTGTCAAGTTTGGTTGCCTTAGTTTCTGCTTCTTCCTCATGGCCTAAGTACAGCACTAGATTGTTTTTGCAGTCTTTATGAATGTACGCTGTTTAACCGGTAGATGGCGCAGAGGATCATCATGACGTAGGCTCTATGTCATACAAAACTCCTTCTGTAGCCCGAGATTCTCGACGCTGGTTTAGCTCAGTGGTTACTTCAATCGAAACTCGTGTTTCACGGTCCGCGGGCCTGAAGTACCGACCACGGGCGCTGTCCTGCGTTTTTTTTTTGATATCGAAACAATGTCTCCAAAACAAATATGTTGATTCAATTTAAAGTAGACAATTACAATTCAGTTGATAGGTTACATTTTTTAATTTGTATTATTGACATTTAATAACAGCATAAAAAAATATAACATTTCACCTTTATTTAACCAGGTAGGCCAGTTGAGAACAAGTTCTCATTTACAACTGTGACCTGGCCAAGATAAAGCAAAGCAGTGCGACACAAACAACACAGAGTTACACATGGAATAATCAAACATACAGTCAATAACACAATAGAAAAATCTATATAGAGTGTTTGCAGATTAGGGAGGTATGTTAATAACATTAACTGAACATTAACTGAATTGACAGCAATAGATGGTGGCCCCGTGGTATCTTTATTTTGTTAAATGTATTTATCTTTAAAGAAATCTAATCCATAGTTCCTATTAAATGTTTTTGCAGTCTTTATGAATGTACGCTGTTTAACCGGTAGATGGCGCAGTGGATCATCATGACGCAGGCTCTATCTCATACAAAACTCCTTCTGCAGCCCGAGATTCTCGACGCTGGTTTAGCTCAGTGGTTACTTCAATCGAAAATCCTGTTTCACGGTCCGCGGGCCAGAAGTACGAACCACGGGCGCTGTCCTGCGTTTTTTTTTGTGATATCGAAACAGTGTCTCCAAAACAAATATGTTAATTCAATTTAAAGTAGACAATTACAATTCAGTTTATAGGTTACATTTTCCATTTGTATTATGGACATTTAGTAATAACATTAAGCCAATAGCAGTAACTGAATTAACAGCAATAAATAGTGACCCTGTGGGGATCTTTATTTTGTTAAATGTATTTATCCTGGCCTGGGGCATAAAAAAAAACGATATTTCTGATTTAGGTCTACCAAATTATTTAAATCTTATAATCATATAGTTTTTTTTCCCAGTATAGTTTCTATCTCGTTCACTGGGAACCTGCAGTCCCCCATTGACCTATGGGTTAGGGAAGACTTACAATACATTGATTAACGTCGCCTAATTCATAACGGAGGTCTTACGCCATTTTGCAGGCTCCCCTCTCGGCGCTGGGTTACTACAGAGGTTACTTCAGCTGTGAAACGATCTAAAGGACCTCATGTGGGCCCACATACGAACCACCAAAAAATGAAAAAAATCTACTACAAATGAGAAATTGTTGTTATTGGTGAGGGTTCAGCATTACGATTGGGAGAACTTCCCCTTAGAGAGTTGTTACGTTGTACGTTGCCTTCACGCTGTACGTTGCCGTATTTTAAAAATACATATTTAAGCTTTGTTTTGAGGATATAGTTTATTATGAAATTGAAGTGTTTTTGTTGTTTCAATGTAAAGAAAACAAAGATTATGATTGTAGGCTACAGAATTGCAGTACTGTCTACTCTGACATTTCTCCTCAAACAATTATCCAGCAGATGGCGCTCTCGGATCACGAATAAAAACGCATGTCAGTAAGCCTGTACATTAACTGTGTTAGACTTTCCACATGGCTTAAGGTCAAGTCCATTTCAGTACAATTCAGAATTTAGGAAGTGAATGAGCCGCAGTTTAAGATTTTCAGTCTTTTTAGTTAATATTCTTATTAATTTGTAATGTTATGACAAATTATTTATAGCCTACTTTACTGACATTTGGCTAATTAAATAATAATGTACTCTACTTCTACAAACAAGAATCAAGTAATACGATATGATAGAGCAGGTCTGGACTATGATTTTCCGACAGTTGAACGTTGTGTGTTTCAAGCCTCCAGCAGATTGAGAGAGTCAAGATGGAACAACATGACTTGAGCAGAGGGAGGATGTCAACGGGGGAGAGGCTATATAGTAGACTATACATATTAACATGTTTTTTTCTCGTTCTAGAAATCTTTGCAAACAAATGATCTTCAGCTTCATGTAATGTTTATAACAAGTATAGTTGCTGTCACGGATTGTTGTTCATTGAACTCCAAGCCCACTCAGTGATGGCACATCTTGCCTCTTTGTCAACATAGATAAGAACGAACTGCGGTTCAGCCGGTTAACTCTCGGTTAACAGCCGGTTAACTCTCTCGGGACTGCCGCCAATCGTCTCTCCTGCCTCTCTCCTGGCTCTCTATCAGCTCTCCTCTCTCATTGTGTGTGTGTGTGTGTGTGTGTGTGTGTGTGTGTGTGTGTGTAGCAGTACTCGTCTTGCGTTGTGTACAATCAGTCATCGACACGGAACTCCAACATGTAGCACCAGTCATGTAGCTTTATTCTGATAGGAACGACACAAAATTGCACGTCATGCAATGCACGTCTCACCATCCAACTCTGCACTCACGCTTGCTGGTTTAGTGCTTACCAAAATAATACAATTACAATATACAATATAATATCTTTAACAATGTACCTGATAAGAACGACACAAAATTGCACGTCATGCAATGCACGTCTTACCATCCAACTCTGCACTCACGCACTGTACAAAATATATGAAACCCCCCCACCAGACACCGTGAGTTGCTAGCTAGTACTGGCGGGAATTCTCTACAACAAAATGCACAACAAATATTCTCCAAAAACCGCTGCATCTTATGTGTGATGTTCGAATAACATTTACAAACAATTTGATATAAATTGTACATTTAAATCATCACTTGAGAGTATAAAAATCACTTTTGATGTACAGTGCTTGGCAACCAACAATTTACCGCTGGTTTGGTGCTTGTTCACTGGGACGATTCTAACTGGAACATCCCCCCTCGTAAGCAAGCTACGCAAACCAGCCAATAAGATGCCATGTTGAGTAGGTGAAGGCAAGACAAACTCAAACCAAAAACCCATTGGCTTAACAATAATCACCAATATAACCCTGTTACGCGCGCGCGCGTGTGTGTGTGTGTGTGTGTGCGTGCGTGCGTGTGTGTGCGTGTGCGTGTACGTGAGATAGAGGGAGGGAACGGTAGAGACAGAGAAAGCAATTAAATGACCTCTGTGTGCTCGGACGGGTCACGGTTAAGGTGATTGTTGAGTGTGAGAGCAGATCAGAGAATGCCGTAGTGCTTTTGCCATCGGACAATGCAAGTGGGAGGAGAGGCGAGGGCGGATGAAACGATCTTAATGCGCCCTGTAATGCATGTTCATGTAACAGGCACCGAGGGACTGTCGGTGCATCCAACGGAGTGTTTTGGGATTATTTATCACAAAACATTTGTATTCTTCTGTTGGGGAACGGTTGATCCCGGATAGCTACACACTAATCCCCCACTCCGTTAATTAAAAAGACGAGGAAACCAATGGAACTGGTGTTTTTTCAGAAATGTAATCATTTCTGGAGAAGCTTAACCATCTGCTGGAGGTTAAGTCTGTGAGCAGATTGTGTTTTCTGGTTATTTAAACCCGTGGATTTCCCTTTTTTCTACTAGAAGAAGAGGCGGGTGGGTGGTCTCTGGGGATGAAGGGGGTCGTCGCTAAGAGAGGGTGTGGGGATTTTTTTTATTTGGTCTCGGTGGCTGTGTCGTCAGCTCAAGTGGAGATATTTGAGCTCGAGCCACGGGGTTTAATTGGAATGTGACTTGAGTCTGTCAAGAGAAGACGCCGAGCGAGCCGAGGGATTCCGTATGCCTAATGTGTGTGTGTTTTTGATGTCTGACTGACTGACCAGGATTAAATGGGAAAGATTAGATTTGACCAAACATGTGCCACTATCTAAGTGTCGCGGGCTTTCCTCTTTGTCTTTTCAGAGCCAAAACTGCCATCTCCATAATATTCTAAAGTTATTCCATCATATATGGAATATATATATTCAAATTACCTTGGCTAAGACTGTGCCTCTTGTCTGTACAAATAACCCCCTGTCTTTTGCCACGGTTTTATGTTATCTCCGTAAAATGATCGCAAGTATCCCTGTAAATAATCATGTAAAATGTGACTATGATATAATCCCAACAGTAATACCTACCTGTGATTAAACGGTGTGAATATGGTTTACTGAAGTCGTTTTTATGTTGACACGTGTTCAGGTCTGCCGATACAGATACATCGTTGTAATGCGTGTTTGTTTTTACCAGTGCCTCTTTTTTTTGCCTTCATTATTTTTAGCTGGAAAATAGATGCTCACAAACAATCATTAAAATGGAATAACCCATTAAGGATTCTTTTTGTAAACCCCAAATACTCTATGATGATAAATCCATGGGGTCATTTTGGTCATTAATTTTCAAAGAAACATTTGCAATCCCATGCAATCCCATGTAGACCTACAGTGGCCAATAGAGCTATATGATACAAGAAGAGCCTTTGTAGCTGTTGTTATAGTTGTATTCTCAACACTGTGTTTTTATAAATTGTTTTATTTGAAAGGCCTGAAGGACCATGTGCCGGACGAGACCTTTGAAATCTGCGTGAAATAACTAGAAAACGACACCCTCGATGGAAAGTGATTTACCCCTAATCCAAATCTGCCCCTGATGTCTCGAATGAAAGTGACGCTGTTCGCGTCTCTAATCGCTCCGAGGAGCCGCGCCAGATAAAGGGTTAACCGTGCTACTGTAATTAGTCGCTGCTCTCATGTCGTCGTCCTCCAATATAGTGCTGGGCGTAGCCACGGACCCTTACCTCTCCTAACACACACACACGCACGCACACACACCTCCCCATCGGCTTCTCGGAATATCTAATACACTGGGAAATCATAGTGCGAGCCTCCCCCGCTCACACACTGCTACTGCGCGCGTGGAGCAGAGACGCTTTACTCACATCATCCAAGTTTACGTTCCCGTTTTATATTATTCTAAAATGCAATAATTTGATGAAAGTATATTGTACTTGCGCAATGGAGTAATCTGATAGGAAGTTTGGCCTTTTTATTTGTTTCTACAACAACTGGAAACAAATCGACAAATCATTTTATAAAGTGCATAATGTCAGTGACGGGTAAACTCATTCTGTGCTGTTTTCACTCTTGACGATTTTCTGGTGCGCGTTTGAGATGGCGCACAGGCTCGTGAGCACCCGGTGGACACCGTTAACCGGGCTGGTGGGGTGCCTGCTGGTGTGCAATTGTGTGGTGGACCTGGTTCTCGCACAGATTCGGTACTCTATCCCCGAGGAGTTGGAGCACGGAGCTTTTGTCGGTAATATCGCCGAGGACCTGGGCTTGGATGTAGCCAAGCTATCCTCTCGTCGGTTTCGGATTGTATCCGGGGCCAAAAAACAATACTTAGAAGTGAATCTGGAAAACGGTATTTTGTTCGTTAACGAGAAGATTGACCGCGAGGAACTGTGTGAACGGAGTCCGACCTGCTTCTTGCACTTGCAAGTGGTGATCGAGAATCCGTTAGAACTGTACCGAGTGGAGGTGGAGATTTTGGATGTGAATGACAACTCTCCCAATTTCCCATGGAGCGAGTTTAATCTGGAGATTACAGAGTCGGCGGCGCCCGGGTCTCGGTTCCCGTTGGAAAGTGCGCAGGACCAGGACGTGGGCACCAACTCGCTCCGCTCCTACCAGCTGAGCTCCAACGAACACTTTGTGCTGAACATCCAGACGCGTAATGATGGGAGCAAGTTTGCCGAGCTAGTTCTGGAGACCCCACTGGACCGGGAGCAGCAGAAGACGCAAGAGATGGTGCTCACATCCGTGGACGGGGGGTCGCCTGAGCGCTCGGGTACAGCTCTCATCACCATCACGGTGCTGGATGCCAACGATAACGTGCCCGTTTTCGACCAGTCTGTTTACCGGGCGAGCCTGGTAGAAAACGCACCGAGAGGGACATTAGTGCTGAAGCTAAATGCTACTGATTTGGACGAGGGTGCGAACGGGGAGGTGTCCTATGCATTCAGTGGGCACGCACCACTCAAAGTGCGCGAGCTGTTCAGCGTAGACCACTACACAGGTGAGATCCGAGTGAAGGGGATTGTGGACTATGAGAAAGCGAGTGTGTATGAGCTGTATGTGCAGGCTAAAGACAGGGGTCCCTCCGCAGTGGCCGTGCACAGTAAGGTACTGGTGGATATCTTAGATGTGAATGACAACGCGCCGGAAGTCATCCTCACCTCCGTGTCCACGCCTGTCCAGGAGGATTCGCCACCGGGAACGGTGATAGCCGTTATAAGCGTCATGGACCGGGACTCGGGAGAGAACGGGAATGTGCACTGCCAGATCTCCAGCAACGTCCCCTTCCAGCTCCACTCCTCCTTTAAGAACTACTACACTCTGATGACTAGCGAGTTTCTCGATAGAGAAGCTTTCTCCGAGTACAACATCACCCTCACGGCCCGGGACCTGGGCTCCCCGTCGCTCTCCACGAGGAAAACCATCCTCGTCCAAGTGTCTGACATTAATGACAACCCCCCGCGCTTCGCCCAGCCATCATACACAGTTTATGTGACTGAGAATAACGCCCCGGGCGCATCCATTTGCTCAGTCACTGCTTTCGACCCCGATTCTAATCAGAACGCCTATCTGTCCTACTCGATTCTAGAGGGTCAGATCCATGGCATGCCCGTGTCCACTTACGTCTCCATCAACTCGGACAACGGAAACATCTACGCGCTGCGCTCCTTTGACTACGAGCAGCTAAGGAACTTTCAGATACAGGTGCAGGCGCAGGACGCCGGTTTCCCCCCACTCAGCAGCAATGTCACAGTAAATGTGTTTGTATTGGACCAGAACGACAACTCTCCGGTCATCGTGTCCCCCTTACCCAAGAACGGGACTGTAGCGACAGAGGTGGTCCCGAGGTCAATGGATGCGGGGTACCTAGTCATCAAGATCACTGCGCTAGATGCGGACGCAGGACAGAACTCCCGCATCTCCTACCAGGTGCTCCAGGCTACGGACCCGGGGCTGTTTAGTGTCGCCCTCTACACAGGAGAAATCAGAACAATTCGCCGGATCGTGGATAAGGACGCTACTAGGCAGAGACTCGTCATCCTGGTCAAGGACAACGGCCAGCCGCCTCTCTCCGCCACCGTCTCCATCCTCCTCTCTGTGGTCGAGAACGTGCCCGAGTCCCTGTCTGATTTCGGCGACCTCACTCTGAGCCCGCAGCCCCCCTCCAACCTCGCCCTCTACTTGATCGTGTCACTGAGCACCATCTCGCTAATCTTCCTGGTGGCTATTATTGTGCTGGCTGCGGTCAAATGTTACAAGGACAAAGACACACTCAGCGGGTACAGCCTCCCTCCCTTCGCCTGCTGCTGCTGCGGGGGCTTCCAGCCAGAGCCACCCCCCGAGGTATTCAAAAAATCTAACCTGAACCTGCAAATCTCCACCGGGGCTAAAGTGCCTACCAACTGCATGGAGGTAAATGGCAACGGTACTCTGTCCCAAGCCTACTGCTATAAAGTGTGTCTGACCCCCGAGTCAGCTAAGAGTGACTTTATGTTCCTGAAGCCGTGCAGCCCCAGCAGGACCTCGAGGAACAACGAGACCAAGGGGGCAGACAACTTTGCTTGGAGCGCGCACAACCGGAGCGCATCCGCGAATAACAATTCCGGAGCCACCACTCCGAATGAGGTAGAGTGAGAGTGAATGTGTTAGCACATTTATATAAATCATTTATCCCCTTCACTTATACTTTCACGCATACTGTGTGGTAATGCCCATTTTTGTTTAAAACATAATCAAGTACTTCACATTATATCTAATCAAGTTGAAATCATACATGCGGCAATGTGACTTTATCTGAGTTGAACGACACAATATTCAGACGTCAATATTCATCAGGCTGAGTAAAATTCTCTACTAATGCAACCTACACATTTTTATATTCCATGCCTGTTAGTGTTTATACCTTAGTTATAGACCTACAGTACTGACGTGATAAAATATTTTGTTTTTATAATAAGAGAGTGGATATTCTATTCACAGAGGCTATGAAAGGAATATGAATGAGCTAGTTGTGGAGCGTATGTCTCTCTCGTCGCGCACAGAACAGAACCGTCTGCCAGAAATATCCGTTTCACAGAGCAACGGAGATTAATCAACCTCAGTCCTGTTTGTTTCGATGCTTATACATCGATCCCTAATCAATTTTTGTTTATAAGCTATTTGAGCTGTCTATGATCATGATTTGTCCATTGTTATTTTGAAAACATTTTCCGAGTAATATAGTAAATGACAAATCCCATAACGTTTGTATGATTGTGTATTGGTGTGGTAGCATACAATCAATGTCATTGCATGTTTTGTCTCCTGCTATGTGATACGACGAGAAAGACATCGCCCATACTTTTCCTTCGCAAACCACCAGTTGGAATTGATTTCTAGTAGTGTCTGCGAATAGAGTTTTTACCATAAGCACAAGGTTAAGGGCTGACAGACAAGGTGAATGATATCCCATCTCGGAAATAGAACTCCACTTTTCTGGGCTAAAGTATGCTGTCAACGACCGTTCTGGAGAATCGTCCACCTCTCATTTGTTTGGACAGATCACCTCACTAACTATGCCTCAAGGGCACAGACACGGTCGAGCCGTTATACTGCACACAACGCGGTGCATACGAAAGGGGGTCGCGTCCATTATTGATGAAAAATGGCAAAGGGCTGGTTTCTGGGGTAGTGGGGAGGAGAAGGGGTAGGGGGGATGAGGGGGGGCCATGGCCCTGGCTGGGACGTGGCGCGCCTGTAGATTGCCCCGGCGAGGAGAGAGATGTGGATCGGTGTTTTGTCCTGAGCGAAGGAAGGGTGGGTGGGACCGAGGGAGGGACGGAGAGAGAGAGAGAGAGGCCTGCTGTTGTCGGAGTCACTAGATTGGACCGGCAAACCGTGAATGTGATGTGTGCGTATTGCCCAGTGTACATCTCTATAATCTGGCACAATGTATGCAGACAGTGACGGATAAAGGGACCCTTTTCTTCCTAGAATATCCCATCTCCGTATAGACTGAAGACTAAACATGTCAGTCCCATTCATAGCAGGAACACCTCTGGCCATATAAAGAGCTTGATTCGAGGTCATGCTGATTGTTCTGCTCGTAGCTATGTCCCTCCAGGGGCTTGGTGTCCTTGATGACGTTAATTGGTTCCCTTAAATCACCCCTGAGTTCGCCGAGAGTCACTCTTCCATATGAGTCAAATTGGATGGGTGCACAGCATGCCGCGGATCTGCGGATGACACGATACCAGCTCACAGACGTACCAACTAAACAGTGGGATAGTTATATAGCCTATTGACAACCATATCCATGTTGTATGTTGACCTACATGTCGGCATAGTGTAATCTCAGCAGGGTGATACAAAATACATACATTGAAAGTGAACGAGGAGACAGATTAGGCCTCTCCTACTCACAGGTCAACTGTTCTGTGAAACAGACTGATCAGCTGAGATGACCTAGATAAGTGCGTAAAGCTGGACGGCACAACTTTTCTCGCCTCTCAGCAATACATAATTCAAAGCTGATCTTCTCGGAGAATCAGGGCAATATTCATGTGAAAAATTATACATAAAACACAAAAAACAATTACGTGTATAATTGTATTAATTTCCTGAGAATTTCCTGAGTCCCACGGTTTCCTTTGAATATTAAAATGGTGTTTTCGTTTCATCCCGGTTGGGTTCTAATTGTTTTTTGTGCAGAGCTGGCGCGGAATGTATTTTCAATACCGATTCTAATAATAGTGAATTAATAGAGCATGGAATCCGCACTATGAGACTTATTCCCGGAATACATATCACTCCGGAGTGCCCGTCCCCTCCCCCGCTGTGTTGTGCTGCAGTGGATGAAAGCGAAATAAATGACAGGCGAGTCACTGCTCAAGGCACGGCGCACATCCTCGCTGCCTTCTGAAAAAAGGCCACAGGGAGGCAGTCAAGCTCCAAGGAAAAAATATAATTTCCCGAATTCATTTAGACAACCGTTCCTTAAATGTCCAATTCAGCATTCAATTTCAATATCACGTAATTTCTGGGTTACAATTAAGTACCTTACTCTGATTGTTTAAATTAAAATGGTCAAAAGGAGACAAAAATAGCTTTTTTAGCAAAGATACATTTCTTAAGCAATAATTTAGCTAGGACTCTGGGAGTGGTCTGAGTGGGAAACTAAAAACTAGATGTTATCAGCAGAGAGGTTTGGAACTCTCTTATTGGTCTATTAACTAATTTATCACATGGTGATGTCACCTGGCAGACCAAAAACCATCCCACCACAAACAGCTCTTACACTAAAAGGACATTATCATAATTTTAACAATTTCACAGTATTATTCCAACCTCATAGTGTGGAAATATATATAAAACACAGGAACATCACGTTTCTGACTGCACTGGTCCTTTAAAGTGACATGAATATAATGTAGAATATGCAAATGAATAGAACTCCCTATTTGTGTCAAAGCTCATCTCTTTAACAAGGTTTTTAGACATGTGGTTTTAAGAGCTTATTTTCTCTCTTAATCTATAGCTCAAGCAACCAATCACCGACTGGACCCTCCCAAAGAACCAGAAGTCCTCTCTGAAAAGGTAACAGTCACCTTTGACATGTACACTTCCAACTACCTCAGCATACCCGTCTTTGAGACAGAATGTTATTAATGAATGACTTGTGTGTGGTCATGCCAGAACATATTATGTGATTCTTCATGGATGGATCTATATCCTCCGCAGCTATAACTCTATCAACATGGACGGCACTCTGATGAGGAAGGCCATGCATGCAGACCCAGAGAACTACATGACACCCATGACGGGCCAGTACTGGACCTGGGGCACCCACATGAGGGGCACGTGAGGGCCTGGGCTTGAAACACACACACACACACACACACACACACACACACACACACACACACACACACACACACACACACACACACACACACACACACACACACACACACACACACACACACACACACACACACACACACACACACACACACACACACACACACACACACAGAGCTAATGCCTCTCCCTGGATAATAGCAAACAGACAATGAGCAGCTATGTTATGAGCACCCTGATGAAGACAGCTTGTCTGTCGAAACGTTGGACAGAAATATTTTAGCATCTGAGCTCCTAGAGTGTGCGACTCTCCTTTATTAAAAAAAAAATGTTATGACTACATAAGCACTACTTCCACAGCGTTTACATGTGTGTCTGTACTATCCTTGATTTCAGTCATACAGTATATTAATCAACGTTATGTTTCTTTTTCCATAGACTACAAGATGTCTCCTCCTGCCACTGGCCCTCCTCCTCGCTGCTGCACCCCTCGGTGCACCCCTCCACCCCAGCAACAGCCCCAACCCCAGCAGCCTCAGCAACCTCCACTTCCCCCTCATCCCCATCCTCACCCCCATCCTCACCCTCACCCCCAGCCACCTCCAGACTACCAACACAACGTGTACATCCCTGGCACGCCGTCGGCTCTGTGCACCCTGAGGCCAGCAGCCACCCACCACCGCAGCGAGCTGGATGTCCACAACTCCTTCTCCACCTTCGGCAAGAAGAGGCGCTTCATCCACAACTACGAGCCCCGGACAGAAGCAGCAGCAGCCGTCATCAACAACGACCTGTATAACGATTAATAGTGGGCGGGACAGAGAGTTAAATGAAAGGGATTCATTCATGACTGAATTCATTCAACATGTGTACAAACGGAGGAATGAATAAATCAACGTTCGACCTCCATGCTAATGGAAAGAGGGAGATGGATGGATGAATCCAAGAAGAGTGATCATTAAACCGTTTAAGATCTGCCACTGTTGGCCATTGTTATTTTGTATACATTACTGTCACATGTTTTCCACAGTCTGTTTTTCAATTGATAACATGTTTTATTGTTATTATTATTATTTATTGTTTTGACAATCAGCCTGGAGCAAAGAAAAATGATGAGAAATATCCAATTAGCCTAAGATCGGACAGCGCTTTGCACGTTGTTATAAATATCAATTATATTTTTGAATGTTTACAAAAACGAACACAAATAACCAGGTTGTGTTTATTCATCTAAAACGGTGTGAAATGTATGGTCCTGTTCAGCAGAACTTGTGAGAATATGTATGAATATACCTGTAGATATGCAAACTGCATTTCTGATGCAGGCGATCCCCAAATGCTTAAACAGTCATCTCCCCAACACATATATTGTATATACATTTCTGAGAATAAAGTATTTTTTCTCATAATACGCTCTTCTGGGATAAATTGATTGAGAAACCTTTTCAATGTCAATGAGCATCAGTCACACATCCACTTTAAAGTTGGGAAATTGTTTTAGGGTAAAAAAGTTGCAAGGCGCACTAACACCGGGGAAAGCTTTCTGTCACAGTCAGCTGTGGCAAGGAATAAACCTAGTAAAATGCCAGTACATGCCCACTGGAGTGCTTGCATTTCCATTTGGCCTCAGAGAATGGTTGAGGTTCCTTAATTGAACAAACATAATATAATTTTAATTAAAGACAGTGGGACTGGGCTGGGTGCTTAAATGCCACACCTGGACAAAATCTGCCAACAGTTCTTCAATCCTCTCTCCATGCACTTTTCCTTTTAAAATCCCGGGGAATGAGTTCCGAATGTCAACAGATGAGTATCGGCCGGATCCAGAAGAGTAATTAGGTCGGCAGGTGCCACAGACTGAAAATAATTATCTTAATAATGAGACGGTCTCCATGGAGACAAGACGCTTCTGGATCTGTAGTGTAAACCTTCTGTCCGGCTGGAGAGGAGGAGGAGAACCATAGGGACGGTATAGCAGGGCTAGAGAGGAGGAGGAGAACCATAGGGACGGTATAGCAGGGCTGGGAGGAGGAGAACCATAGGGACTTTATAGCAGGGCTGGAGAGGAGGAGGAGAACCATAGGGACAGTATAGCAGGGCTGGAGAGGAGGAGGAGAACCATAGGGACAGTATAGCAGGGCTGGAGAGGAGGAGGAGAACCATAGGGACAGTATAGCAGGGCTGGAGAGGAGGAGGAGAACCATAGGGACAGTATAGCAGGGCTGGGAGGAGGAGAACCATAGGGACGGTATAGCAGGGCTGGAGAGGAGGAGGAGAACCATAGGGACAGTATAGCAGGGCTGGAGAGGAGGAGGAGAACCATAGGGACGGTATAGCAGGGCTGGAGAGGAGGAGGAGAACCATAGGGACAGTATTGCAGGGCTGGAGAGGAGGAGGAGAACCATAGGGACGGTATAGCAGGGCTGGAGAGGAGGAGGAGAACCATAGGGACAGTATAGCAGGGATGGAGAGGAGGAGGAGAACCATAGGGACAGTATAGCAGGGCTGGAGAGGAGGAGGAGAACCATAGGGACGGTATAGCAGGGCTGGAGACTAGGAGGAGAACCATAGGGACATTATAGCAGGGCTGGAGAGGAGGAGGAGAACCATAGGGACAGTATAGCAGGGCTGGAGAGGAGGAGGAGAACCATAGGGACAGTATAGCAGGGCTGGAGAGGAGGAGGAGAACCATAGGGACAGTATAGCAGGGCTGGAGAGGAGGAGGAGAACCATAGGGACAGTATAGCAGGGCTGGAGAGGAGGAGGAGAACCATAGGGACAGTATAGCAGGGCTGGAGAGGAGGAGGAGAACCATAGGGACAGTTAGCAGGGCTGGGAGGAGGAGAACCATAGGGACGGTATAGCAGGGCTGGAGAGGAGGAGGAGAACCATAGGGACAGTATAGCAGGGCTGGAGAGGAGGAGGAGAACCATAGGGACGGTATAGCAGGGCTGGAGAGGAGGAGGAGAACCATAGGGACATTATAGCAGGGCTGGAGAGGAGGAGGAGAACCATAGGGACATTATAGCAGGGCTGGAGAGGAGGAGGAGAACCATAGGGACAGTATAGCAGGGCTGGAGAGGAGGAGGAGAACCATAGGGACAGTATAGCAGGGCTGGAGAGGAGGAGGAGAACCATAGGGACCTAATAGCAGGGCTGGAGAGGAGGAGGAGAACCATAGGGACAGTACAGCAGGGCTGGAGAGGAGGAGGAGAACCATAGGGACCTAATAGCAGGGCTGGAGAGGAGGAGGAGAACCATAGGGACAGTATAGCAGGGCTGGAGAGGAGGAGGAGAACCATAGGGACGGTATAGCAGGGCTGGAGAGGAGGAGGAGAACCATAGGGGCAATATTGCAGGGCTGGAGAGGAGGAGGAGAACCATAGGGACCGTATAGCAGGGCTGGAGAGGAGGAGGAGAACCATAGGGACAGTATAGCAGGGATGGAGAGGAGGAGGAGAACCATAGGGACAGTATAGCAGGGCTGGAGAGGAGGAGGAGAACCATAGGGACGGTATAGCAGGGCTGGAGACTAGGAGGAGAACCATAGGGACATTATAGCAGGGCTGGAGAGGAGGAGGAGAACCATAGGGACAGTATAGCAGGGCTGGAGAGGAGGAGGAGAACCATAGGGACAGTATAGCAGGGCTGGAGAGGAGGAGGAGAACCATAGGGACAGTATAGCAGGGCTGGAGAGGAGGAGGAGAACCATAGGGACAGTATAGCAGGGCTGGAGAGGAGGAGGAGAACCATAGGGACAGTATAGCAGGGCTGGAGAGGAGGAGGAGAACCATAGGGACAGTTAGCAGGGCTGGGAGGAGGAGAACCATAGGGACGGTATAGCAGGGCTGGAGAGGAGGAGGAGAACCATAGGGACAGTATAGCAGGGCTGGAGAGGAGGAGGAGAACCATAGGGACGGTATAGCAGGGCTGGAGAGGAGGAGGAGAACCATAGGGACATTATAGCAGGGTTGGAGAGGAGGAGGAGAACCATAGGGACATTATAGCAGGGCTGGAGAGGAGGAGGAGAACGATAGGGACAGTATAGCAGGGCTGGAGAGGAGGAGGAGAACCATAGGGACAGTATAGCAGGGCTGGAGAGGAGGAGGAGAACCATAGGGACCTAATAGCAGGGCTGGAGAGGAGGAGGAGAACCATAGGGACAGTACAGCAGGGCTGGAGAGGAGGAGGAGAACCATAGGGACCTAATAGCAGGGCTGGAGAGGAGGAGGAGAACCATAGGGACAGTATCGCAGGGCTGGAGAGGAGGAGGAGAACCATAGGGACGGTATAGCAGGGCTGGAGAGGAGGATGAGAACCATAGGGACAGTATAGCAGGGCTGGAGAGGAGGAGGAGAACCATAGGGACAGTATAGCCGGGCTGGAGAGGAGGAGGAGAACCATAGGGACAGTATAGCAGGGCTGGAGAGGAGGAGGAGAACCATAGGGACGGTATAGCAGGGCTGGAGAGGAGGAGGAGAACCATAGGGACAGTATAGCAGGGCTGGAGAGGAGGAGGAGAACCATAGGGACGGTATAGCAGGGCTGGAGAGGAGGAGGAGAACCATAGGGACAGTATAGCAGGGCTGGAGAGGAGGAGGAGAACCATAGGGACAGTATAGCAGGGCTGGAGAGGAGGAGGAGAACCATAGGGACAGTATAGCATGGCTGGAGAGGAGGAGGAGAACCATAGGGACAGTATAGCAGGGATGGAGAGGAGGAGGAGAACCATAGGGACAGTATAGCAGGGCTGGAGAGGAGGAGGAGAACCATAGGGACAGTATAGCAGGGCTGGAGAGGAGGAGAACTACAGGGACGGTATAGCAGGGCTGGAGAGGAGGAGGAGAACCACAGGGACGGTATAGCAGGGCTGGAGAGGAGGAGGAGAACCATAGGGACGGTGTAGCAGGGCTGGAGAGGAGGAGGAGAACCATAGGGATGGTATAGCAGGGCTGGAGAGGAGGAGGAGAACCATAGGGACAGTATAGCAGGGCTGGGAGGAGGAGAACCATAGGGACGGTATAGCAGGGCTGGAGAGGAGGAGGAGAACCATAGGGACAGTATAGCAGGGCTGGAGAGGAGGAGGAGAACCATAGGGACGGTATAGCAGGGCTGGAGAGGAGGAGGAGAACCATAGGGACATTATAGCAGGGCTGGAGAGGAGGAGGAGAACCATAGGGACAGTATAGCAGGGCTGGAGAGGAGGAGGAGAACCATAGGGACAGTATAGCACGGCTGGAGAGGAGGAGGAGAACCATAGGGACAGTATAGCAGGGCTGGAGAGGAGGAGGAGAACCATAGGGACAGTATAGCAGGGCTGGAGAGGAGGAGGAGAACCATAGGGACCAAATAGCAGGGCTGGAGAGGAGGAGGAGAAACATAGGGACAGTACAGCAAGGCTGGAGAGGAGGAGGAGAACCATAGGGACCTAATAGCAGGGCTGGAGAGGAGGAGGAGAACCATAGGGACAGTATAGCAGGGCTGGAGAGGAGGAGGAGAACCATAGGGACGGTATAGCAGTGCTGGAGAGGAGGATGAGAACCATAGGGACAGTATAGCAGGGCTGGAGAGGAGGAGGAGAACCACAGGGACAGTATAGCCGGGCTGGAGAGGAGGAGGAGAACCATAGGGACAGTATAGCAGGGCTGGAGAGGAGGAGGAGAACCATAGGGACGGTATAGCAGGGCTGGAGAGGAGGAGGAGAACCATAGGGACAGTATAGCAGGGCTGGAGAGGAGGAGGAGAACCATAGGGACAGTATAGCAGGGCTGGAGAGGAGGAGGAGAACCATAGGGACAGTATAGCAGGGCTGGAGAGGAGGAGGATAACCATAGGGACAGTATAGCAGGGCTGGAGAGGAGGAGGAGAACCATAGGGACAGTATAGCAGGGCTGGAGGAGGAGAACCATAGGGACAATATAGCAGGGCTGGAGAGGAGGAGGAGAACCATAGGGACAGTATAGCAGGGCTGGAGAGGAGGAGGAGAACCATAGGGACGGTATAGCAGGGCTGGAGAGGAGGAGGAGAACCATAGGGACAGTATAGCAGGGCTGGAGAGGAGGAGGAGAACCATAGGGACAGTATAGCAGGGCTGGAGAGGAGGAGGAGAACCATAGGGACCTAATAGCAGGGCTGGAGAGGAGGAGGAGAACCATAGGGACAGTATAGCAGGGCTGGAGAGGAGGAGGAGAACCATAGGGACAGTATAGCAGGGCTGGAGAGGAGGATGAGAACCATAGGGACAGTATAGCAGGGCTGGAGAGGAGGAGGAGAACCACAGGGACAGTATAGCCGGGCTGGAGAGGAGGAGGAGAACCATAGGGACAGTATAGCAGGGCTGGAGAGGAGGAGGAGAACCATAGGGACGGTATAGCAGGGCTGGAGAGGAGGAGGAGAACCATAGGGACAGTATAGCAGGGCTGGAGAGGAGGAGGAGAACCATAGGGACGGTATAGCAGGGCTGGAGAGGAGGAGGAGAACCATAGGGACAGTATAGCAGGGCTGGAGAGGAGGAGGAGAACCATAGGGACGGTATAGCAGGGCTGGAGAGGAGGAGGAGAACCATAGGGACAGTATAGAAGGGCTGGAGAGGAGGAGGAGAACCATAGGGACAGAATAGCAGGGCTGGAGAGGAGGAGGAGAACCATAGGGACAGTATAGCAGGGCTGGAGAGGAGGAGGAGAACCATAGGGACGGTATAGCAGGGATGGAGACTGGGAGGAGAACCATAGGGACATTATAGCAGGGCTGGAGAAGAGGAGGAGAACCATAGGGACAGTATAGCAGGGCTGGAGAGGAGGAGGAGAACCATAGGGACAGTATAGCAGGGCTGGAGATGAGGAGGAGAACCTTAGGGACAGTATAGCAGGGCTGGAGAGGAGGAGGAGAACCATAGGGACAGTTTAGCAGGGCTGGAGAGGAGGAGGATAACCATAGGGACAGTATAGCAGGGCTGGAGAGGAGGAGGAGAACCATAGGGACAGTATAGCAGGGCTGGATAGGAGGAGAACTACAGGGACGATATAGCAGGGCTGGAGAGGAGGAGAACCATAGGGACGGTATAGCAGGGCTGGAGAGGAGGAGGAGAACCATCGGGATGGTGTAGCAGGGCTGGAGAGGAGGAGGAGAACCATAGGGACGGTATAGCAGGGCTGGAGAGGAGGAGGAGAACCATAGGGACAGTATAGCAGGGCTGGGAGGAGGAGAACCATAGGGACGGTATAGCAGGGCTGGAGAGGAGGAGGAGAACCATAGGGACAGTATAGCAGGGCTGGAGAGGAGGAGGAGAACCATAGGGACAGTATAGCAGGGCTGGAGAGGAGGAGGAGAACCATAGGGACAGTATAGCAGGGCTGGAGAGGAGGAGGAGAACCATAGGGACAGTATAGCAGGGCTGGAGAGGAGGAGGAGAACCATAGGGACAGTATAGCAGGGCTGGAGAGGAGGAGGAGAACCATAGGGACAGTATAGCAGGGCTGGAGAGGAGGAGGAGAACCATAGGGACAGTATAGCAGGGCTGGAGAGGAGGAGGAGAACCATAGGGACGGTATAGCAGGGCTGGAGAGGAGGAGGAGAACCATAGGGACAGTATAGCAGGGCTGGAGAGGAGGAGGAGAACCATAGGGACAGTATAGCAGGGCTGGAGAGGAGGAGGAGAACTATAGGGACAGTATAGCACGGCTGGAGAGGAGGAGGAGAACCATAGGGACAGTATAGCAGGGCTGGAGAGGAGGAGGAGAACCATAGGGACAGTATAGCAGGGCTGGAGAGGAGGAGGAGAACCATAGGGACCAAATAGCAGGGCTGGAGAGGAGGAGGAGAACCATAGAGACAGTACAGCAGGGCTGGAGAGGAGGAGGAGAACCATAGGGACCTAATTGCAGGGCTGGAGAGGAGGAGGAGAACCATAGGGACGGTGTAGCAGGGCTGGAGAGGAGGAGGAGAACCACAGGGACAGTATAGCCGGGCTGGAGAGGAGGAGGAGAACCATAGGGACAGTATAGCAGGGCTGGAGAGGAGGAGGAGAACCATAGGGACGGTATAGCAGGGCTGGAGAGGATGAGGAGAACCATAGGGACAGTATAGCAGGGCTGGAGAGGAGGAGGAGAACCATAGGGACGGTATAGCAGGGCTGGAGAGGAGGAGGAGAACCATAGGGACAGTATAGCAGGGCTGGAGAGGAGGAGGAGAACCATAGGGACGGTATAGCAGGGCTGGAGAGGAGGAGGAGAACCATATGGACAGTATAGCAGGGCTGGAGAGGAGGAGGAGAACCATAGGGACAGAATAGCAGGGCTGGAGATGAGGAGGAGAACCATAGGGACAGTATAGCAGGGCTGGAGAGGAGGAGGAGAACCATAGGGACAGTATAGCAGGGCTGGAGACTAGGAGGAGAACCATAGGGACATTATAGCAGGGCTG
This sequence comes from Oncorhynchus clarkii lewisi, assembly GCF_045791955.1. Taxonomy (NCBI): domain Eukaryota; kingdom Metazoa; phylum Chordata; class Actinopteri; order Salmoniformes; family Salmonidae; genus Oncorhynchus; species Oncorhynchus clarkii. Next base: position 26,872,807 of record NC_092177.1, on the reverse strand, counting down.
GAGAGGAGGAGGAGAACCATAGGGGCAGTATAGCAGGGCTGGAGAGGAGGAGAACCATAGGGACAGTATAGCAGGGCTGGAGAGGAGGAGGAGAACCATAGGGACAGTATAGCAGGGCTGGAGAGGAGGAGGATAACCATAGGGACAGTATAGCAGGGCTGGAGAGGAGGAGGAGAATCATAGGGACAGTATAGCAGGGCTGGATAGGAGGAGAACTACAGGGACGATATAGCAGGGCTGGAGAGGAGGAGAACCATAGGGACGGTATAGCAGGGCTGGAGAGGAGGAGGAGAACCATCGGGATGGTGTAGCAGGGCTGGAGAGGAGGAGGAGAACCATAGGGACGGTATAGCAGGGCTGGAGAGGAGGAGGAGAACCATAGGGACAGTATAGCAGGGCTGGGAGGAGGAGAACTATAGGGACGGTAGAGCAGGGCTGGAGAGGAGGAGGAGAACCATAGGGACAGTATAGCAGGGCTGGAGAGGAGGAGGAGAACCATAGGGACAGTATAGCAGGGCTGGAGAGGAGGAGGAGAACCATCGGGACAGTATAGCAGGGCTGGAGAGGAGGAGGAGAACCATAGGGACAGTATAGCAGGGCTGGAGAGGAGGAGGAGAACCATAGGGACAGTATAGCAGGGCTGGAGAGGAGGAGGAGAACCATAGGGACGGTATAGCAGGGCTGGAGAGGAGGAGGAGAACCATAGGGACAGTATAGCAGGGCTGGAGAGGAGGAGGAGAACCATAGGGACAGTATAGCAGGGCTGGAGAGGAGGAGGAGAACCATGGGGACGGTATAGCAGGGCTGGAGAGGAGGAGGAGAACCATAGGGACATTATAGCAGGGCTGGAGAGGAGGAAGAGAACCATAGGGACAGTATAGCAGGGCTGGAGAGGAGGAGGAGAACCATAGGGACAGTATAGCAGGGCTGGAGAGGAGGAGGAGAACCATATTTACAGTATAGCAGGGCTGGCGAGGAGGAGGAGAACCATAGGGACAGTATAGCAGGGCTGGAGAGGAGGAGGAGAACCATAGGGACAGTATAGCAGGGCTGGAGAGGAGGAGGAGAACCATAGGGACAGTATAGCAGGGCTGGAGAGGAGGAGGAGAACCATAGGGACAGTATAGCAGGGCTGGAGAGGAGGAGGAGAACCATAGGGACAGTATAGCAGGGCTGGAGAGGAGGAGGAGAACCATAGGGACAGTATAGCAGGGCTGGAGAGGAGGAGGAGAACCATAGGGACAGTATAGCAGGGCTGGAGAGGAGGAGGAGAACCATAGGGACAGTATAGCAGGGCTGGAGAGGAGGAGGAGAACCATAGGGACGGTATAGCAGGGCTGGAGAGGAGGAGGAGAACCATAGGGACAGTATAGCAGGGCTGGAGAGGAGGAGGAGAACCATAGGGACAGTATAGCAGGGCTGGAGAGGAGGAGGAGAACTATAGGGACAGTATAGCACGGCTGGAGAGGAGGAGGAGAACCATAGGGACAGTATAGCAGGGCTGGAGAGGAGGAGGAGAACCATAGGGACAGTATAGCAGGGCTGGAGAGGAGGAGGAGAACCATAGGGACCAAATAGCAGGGCTGGAGAGGAGGAGGAGAACCATAGAGACAGTACAGCAGGGCTGGAGAGGAGGAGGAGAACCATAGGGACCTAATAGCAGGGCTGGAGAGGAGGAGGAGAACCATAGGGACGGTGTAGCAGGGCTGGAGAGGAGGAGGAGAACCACAGGGACAGTATAGCCGGGCTGGAGAGGAGGAGGAGAACCATAGGGACAGTATAGCAGGGCTGGAGAGGAGGAGGAGAACCATAGGGACGGTATAGCAGGGCTGGAGAGGATGAGGAGAACCATAGGGACAGTATAGCAGGGCTGGAGAGGAGGAGGAGAACCATAGGGACGGTATAGCAGGGCTGGAGAGGAGGAGGAGAACCATAGGGACAGTATAGCAGGGCTGGAGAGGAGGAGGAGAACCATAGGGACGGTATAGCAGGGCTGGAGAGGAGGAGGAGAACCATAGGGACAGTATAGCAGGGCTGGAGAGGAGGAGGAGAACCATAGGGACAGTATAGCAGGGCTGGAGAGGAGGAGGAGAACCATAGGGACAGTATAGCAGTGCTGGAGACGAGGAGGAGAACCATAGGGACAGTATAGCAGGGCTGGAGAGGAGGAGGATAACCATAGGGACAGTATAGCAGGGCTGGAGAGGAGGAGGATAATCATAGGGACAGTATAGCAGGGCTGGAGAGGAGGAGGAGAACCATAGGGACAGTATTGCAGGGCTGGAGAGGAGGAGAACTATAGGGACGGTATAGCAGGGCTGGAGAGGAGGAGGAGAACCATAGGGACGGTATAGCAGGGCTGGAGAGGAGGAGGAGAACCATAGGGACGGTATAGCAGGGCTGGAGAGGAGGAGGAGAACCGTAGGGACGATATAGCAGGGCTGGAGAGGAGGAGGAGAACCATAGGGACGGTATAGCAGGGCTGGAGAGGAGGGGAGAACCATAGGGACGGTATAGCAGGGCACTGAGGAGGAGAACCATAGGGACGGTATAGCAGGCCTGGAGTTACAGGTCAGCTAGACATCATTTCAATCAGCGTGATATGGCACGTAGAGCTACTGTATCAGCTTGAAAAATAGAGACATACAATTTTTCACACCCACTAAAATATCACCAAGCAATATGTGTCTATGAATGGAAACCAAAGCCTGGTATAAAAAGCTGGGGTGTTGTTTAGTAGATTTCATGGTTCGAATGATTCTGAAGCAGTGTTGCGTTCCATAGGATGCATGAACAAACAGGCATTCTTCTCATGGTCTAATAAACGAATTACCCCACATTCATAATGACGAGGGCTGCTAAATTGCATTTCCCCTCAGGACATAAAGTCTTGACCTTATTGAGGCCTAGTCAAGCATGCCTCTTCACCTGAACCTCAGAGGGAACACCTACAGTCTGTCTCATTGCACAATGTGTACCTCCAGCAGCTCTGTGAGCCATGGGGCTTCTTCTGCGTGGTACAATGTTCTTCTCCTCTCATCATACTGTACCTACCTCCTCCCCATAAACATACTGTTCATCTCCCCAATACATAGCCCATCCTCACCCCCCCCCCCTCCCCCCCAATACATAGCCCATCCTCACCCCCCCCCCCCCCCCCAATGCATAGCCCATCCTCACCTCCCCCCAATACATAGCCCATCCTCACCTCCCCCCAATACATAGCCCACCCTCACCTCCACCCACACATTCTCCTCCATGTCAGCTTCCCTCTTCCCGATCACTGGATCAATAAAAGTCCATTAAATACCACAACAATAGTTATGTAAACAAAACACATACATAAAGTTAAAGTAAATGCAAAAATGCTCTTTCAAACCAGCAGGGAACACCATGACCTAGATATGTGTTATTGTGACTGAATACAAGGATAGTAAACCATTTAGAGAACTGAATGAAACACATTGTGGTTTCACAAGGCATGACCAATGTGATCAGGCATGGCACAGTATGTATCTAGACATACAGTATATGTATAGTGTAAAGACAGTAGATCTGTATGTGTGGTCTACCTGCTGTATCTCCACCAGGGGGCACCATTCAGTCACAGAGGGAGAAAGATGGAAAAGGAGCAGACATGATGGAATAGGAGAGCTTGTTGCATTTCACAATAAAGATTTAATCACGTAAAGTACACCTTCAATATAATAATGGAACAGATCACATAACAAACATGACTAACTCTCAGACAGCACATAAGGCCTAGTTGTGTTTCAGAAATTACAGATATGTTTGCAGAAGTTAACACGTGTTGGATATTGGTTTGAGAAAGGCGTCAGTTTGTGGATTTTGTGGCTTGCTGGTCATCTGTAGCGGTAATCTGTAGAGGTCGTCTGTAGAGTCATCTGTTGACTGAGGTATCCTCTGGTTCATCAGGAAGTGACCTGTGATGACAAAATAACACAGAATACAGCGCAAGTTAGATAGTGTCAGAGTGGGGAAAAAAGCTGTATATATATATATATACATACAGCATTGCAATACATTATATTAATGAAAGGGGTAATCTGCAATTGCCACAGCCATTTTTGAACTTTTAATTTCCTGATATAAAGTGCATTCAGTAAGTATTCAGACCCCTGGACGTTTTCCACATTTTGTTACAGTACAGAGTTATTCAAAAATGGATTACATTTGTTTTTTTTACTCATCAATCTACACACAAGTCCCCATAATGACGAAGCAAAAACGTATTTTTTATACATTTTTGGAAATGTATTACAAATAAAAAATGCAAATATCAAATTGACATACTCTACATCAAACACGTGTTTTCCATGTGGTCAATGCTATTCCATTTGCTCCGTTTCAGCCATTATTATGAGCCGTCCTCCTCTCAGCAGCCCCATTTAAATAAGTATTCAGACTCTTTACTCAGTACTTTGTTGAAGCACCTTTGGCAGCGATTACAGCCTCGAGTCTCCTTGGGTATGACTCTACAAGCTTGGCACACCTGTATTTCGTGAATTTCTCCCATTCTTCAATGCAGATCCTCTCATGCTTTGTAAGGTTGGATGGGGAGCGTCGCTACAAATTTATTTTCAGGTCTCTCCAGAGATGTTTGATCTAGTTCAAGTCTGAGCTCTGCCTGGGCCATTCAAGGACATTCACAGACTTGTCCCGAAACCACTCCTGCGTTGTCTTGGCTGTGTGCTTAGGGTCGTTGTCCTATTGGAAGGTGAACATTCACCCTGGTCTGAGGTCCTCAGCGCTCTGAAGCATGGATCTCTTTAGACTTTGCTCCGTTCATCTTTCCCTCGATCCTGATTAGTCTCCCAGTCCCTGCCTCTGAAAATCATCCCCCCAGCATGATGCTGGAATTCAGGTCAAAGAGTTCAATCTTGGGTTCATCAGACCAGAGAATCTTGTTTCTCATGATCTGAGAGTCTTTAGGTGCCTTTTGGAAAACTCCAAGTGGGCTGTCATGTGCCTTTTACTGAGGTGTGGCTTCTGTCTGTCTGGAGCTCTGTCAGAGTGACCATAGGGTTCTTGGTCACCTCCCTGACCAAGTCTCTTCTCCCCCAATTGCTCAGTTAGGCCGGGCGGCCAGCTCTGGGAAGAGTCTTGGTGGTTCCAAACTTCTTCCATTTAAGAATGATGGAGGCCACTGTGTTCTTGGGGACCTTCAATGCTGCAGAAATGTTTCGGTACCCTTGGCCAGATCTGTGCCTCGACACCATCCTGTCTCGGAGCTCTACGGACAATTCCTTCAACCTCATGGCTTGGTTTTTGCTCTGACATGCACTGTCACCTGTGGGACTTTACATAGACAGGTGTGTGCCTTTCCAAATCATGTCCAATCAAAAGAGTTTACCACAGGTGGACTTCAATCAAGTTGTAGAAACACCTCAAGGATGATCAATGGAAGCAGGATGCACCTGAGCTCAATTTCAAGTCTCATAGCAAAGGGTCTGAATACAGTTTTTTAAATGTTTTTTTTTTATAACATTTGCCAAAATTTCTAAAAATCTGTTTTCACTTTGTCATTATGGGGTATTGTGTGTCGATAGATGAGGAAAATGTAATTGAATCTATTTTAGAATAAAGCTGCAAGGTAACAACATGTGGAAAATGACAAGGGGTATGTATGAATACTTCCTGGATGTACATTACCGTATTGTACATCTAGGTTTGTGTCACGCCCTGGAAACCCATTTAACTTGTATTTTTCATCCGGTGCACAACGTCATCACGCACAGTCTTTAATCCGCAATAAATCAGTTCAATGGAAACACATCTCTGGTGGGGAAATGCGCAAATTGTTTTAGGCAGATTTGTGAAAATCTATCACAAATTGGATGGAAACCTAGTTTGTGATTATGACGTGTTCTCCGCTAGCTGTCCAGTGCTGAAATTCAAGCCAATGGTCTATTGTTGCGTCATATTATAAGATTCTAGACAGCAAATGTTTTTTTTTTTTTTTTTAAATCACCGGTGATGTCATAATCATTGAATGGAAGTCAGATAATTTCCATCACATGGATTTGGTGCCAGATTTAATAATAATACATTTAATTTGTATTGCGCTTTCATTACAGAGTTATATTGAAAAACATACAACTATATGCAATAAAAACAACATACATTTAGAGTCTAGGAAGATAAAATAACGATTGTGGGCTAGATGCTAAATACATTTTAGATTTGGACTAGGACTATGAAAAATAAGTGGGGTTTTGATTTCACTCTTTTTGATTTTTTCAGTGATTATCACATCAACCGTGAAAACAATAGATAGGCCTAATACAATAGTACAGGTTAACATGCCCTTCATTCTTAGTAAAATGAATATCAACAGCCTACTTAGTAGTACAGCACAATATTTACTATTCTTTATATATCTATCAATACTGTCTTGCTTAAGTAGCCAATTCTGCAACATCACAACAATCCGTGGCCTCTCCCTGACTCCCCTTCTGCGTTAGCCAGATGGTGTCGCTGTTCACCAGTAAATGTCTCAGCTCTGCTTAAAGGGAGCCATGACATTCTCATCCATCTCTGCTGTAGGACAGACCTGTTTTAGCATAAACAAACATGGCTATTTAATTTACAACAACAACACTGGTCTGAACATCAGGCTACTATATAGGATTTTATACAAGCCTTAATAGCATCCGAATATAAGGAGTCTAGCTAAATCTGACTGGAGTTCAACGTCCAGGATGCATCGGGAGAGAAGGTTTTTCTCGGATGTCTTTGTGTTCTGCGCGTTATGGGGCAGCGCTTTGTCTGTGACGCGGTATTCCATACCCGAAGAGATGGAGAGAGGTTCTGTAGTGGCCAATTTAGCCGCAGATTTGGGACTGGAACTTGCAGGTCTGGCTCATCGCGAGGTAAAACTTGATATTTTCCATAGCAAGAAGTTCTTGGACGTCATCAAAAAGACAGGTGAGCTGTATATTGTAGAGAAAATAGACAGGGAGTATCTTTGTACTACTAAGACTACCGACTGTTTTTTAAAATTGGACGTTATCATTGAAAGCCCTTTACGCATATTTAACATAGAATTGGGAATAACAGATATTAATGATAACGCACCTCATTTTCGCAGGGACAAAATAGAGCTTGATGTTTCAGAATCAGCTACACCAGGAGAGAAATTCTCCCTTCCTAATGCAGTGGACCCGGATGTTGGTATAAATACAGTCAAAACCTACCAGCTCAGTGCTAGCGAGCATTTTACCATAGAAATCCAGACTGGGAGTGATGGTACTAAATATGTTGACCTGGTCTTGACAAAGGCTTTAGACCGGGAAGAGCACGCCGTTCATAACTTAATACTCACGGCTGTAGATGGCGGGGTCCCATCGCAATCTGGTACAGCTAATATCGTTGTTAGAGTGCTGGATACAAACGACAACGCCCCTAGATTCGACCGTTCGGTTTATTCCGTGAATGTGACAGAAAACTCCGCGATTGGAACTCTAGTAATGAAGCTAAACGCCACAGATTTAGATGAAGGGTCAAATGCAGACATCAAGTATTCATTCACACTTTACACGTCAGAGAAAACACAATACGTATTTGCACTGAATCCAAACACAGGGGAGATAACAGTGAAAGGAACTATTGATTATGAAGATATGAAGTTTTACGAGATGCATGTTGAGGCTAAGGACAAAGGACAGCATCCCCTATTCGGCCAATGTAAAATTGTAGTTGGCGTTACAGATACAAACGACAACTATCCCGAGATAACCGTTAAATCATATAAGAGTACAGTTAATGAGAACATTCCAGTTGGGACAGTCATAGCAATCGTAGGTATAAGCGACAGGGACACAGGTGACAATGGCAAAATGAACCTATCTATAAACCAACAGGTGCCATTTGTTTTGCACAAGTCGTCTGACTTCCTTTACGAGCTCATTGTCTCGGAAACATTAGATCGTGAGAAAGTTCCAGAATATGATATCACGCTCGTTGTGACGGACGGAGGAAGGCCCTCCTTGTCTGATAATGAAACGATAACTTTACATCTGTTGGACGTCAATGACAACGCGCCACTCTTCCCCCAGACGTTATACACTATTCCTGTTATGGAGAATAACGCGCCTGGGGCCTTGCTAAGTTCCCTCACTGCGTTTGATCCAGACCTCCATGAAAACCAGTATCTAGTTTATTTCATCATAGAGAAGGAGATAGTGAACACCTCCATTTCCATGCTGTTTTCCATCAATCCGGAGAACGGTAATCTTTACGCACTAAAGACGTTTGACTATGAGATAGAGAAAGAGTTCCTTTTCCACATTGAGGCCAGAGACTCTGGTGTTCCTCCGCTCAGCAGTAATGTGACTGTCCACATCATTATTGTTGATCAGAACGACAACACCCCGGTCATAGTCTCTCCGTGGCGCGTGCACGGCTCGGTGGTGGAGGAAAAGATTCCCAGATCCACCGATAAAGGATCCCTGGTCTCCAAGGTGATAGCCATAGACACGGACTCGGTCCAGAACTCTCGGATTACATACCAGTTTCTACAGGTTACTGACGCCACCTTATTCAGTCTGGACCAATACAATGGAGATATCCGGACCATGAGAATGTTCAGTTACAGAGATCCGCGTCATCAACGGCTGGTTGTCATCGCCAAGGACAACGGGGAACCTGCTCTGTCTGCTACAGTTACCATCAAGCTGTCAACAGCGGAGACTGCCGTTAAAGCCTACTCTGACATGACTGAAGTGCCTCTAGAATATGACATATTTTCAGACTTAAACCTGTATTTGGTGATCGGCTTGGGCTCGGTGTCCTTTCTGTTATTGATCACCATATTGGTCACCTGTGTGCTGAAGTGTCAGAAACCGATGCCCAGCAAAGCGGCTCCTCCCAGTAGGAACAGCGTGATCAGCGAGAGGAACTCGACCATCGCAGATTCCACCCTGGTCTCCAACGATGCCTACTGGTACAGTATGTTTCTAGCAGAGACCAGGAAAGGAAAGCTGGTAGTCAGACAGCCTGTGCCAAAGGCGGGCTCCAGATACATCGTGTCCAGTTTACCAAGGAGCACGGGCCTGACAGAGACCAGCGACTCAGCAGCCTCTACTCTGCAGGTAAGAAAACAATCTTAATCTGTTTTAAACAAATCACCTACATCCTTTTTTTGATAATCATAATGCGTAAAAGCCATCATTTAGGGCGTAATATGGTACAAAAATCAAATCTGATAAGGGGTAGCTGTGAGCAACAAGAATGACCAAAACAACAAACTGATAAAGCTTTACTCCCTCTACCAAACGTTTCAATTATACAATGCTATGCAATGTTTATAAAAATGATGACAACATTAGATTTTTACAAACATAGCGAAATGGACAATATATATATATTTCCATGCCCTTTAATTAAAAACTATTTATTAAAAATAACGACGTCAACTTTTCTTTCTCATTATACACCATTCATAGACCACAAAAAAAGTGGACCGTTTTTAATGTAGAGATGTGTAAATGCTGGTAAATGCACAAAGTGTCGCTGCTCACCAATAAAACACACCTCTTGTGATGTAAGAGTCGCAATGACAGTTTGTAACAAGGAGGAAAGCAAGGTATTTTTTTTTTATCTGGACAGCTCCCTGGTTCTGAAACCATCTCTTTGACAAAGGATTATCTGAAACCCGTCTCGCTTCTACTCCCAAACGGTTGACTATTTCCATATTATCATAATCCTCACGTTTTCAATTTTGCGCTGCGCATGATAAGCAATAATTTGAAACAATGGATGTACATCGGATCATTCAGCCCTCGAGGAGGTACGTCTCGGTCTTTCTTCTTTTCTCTGCAGTCCTGAACATGGCATCTACCGTTACCCATTATTCTATTCCCGAAGAAATGGAGGAAGGCTCTATTGTTGCTAATCTAGCCACTGATTTGGGACTGGACATGAAAACCTTAAGCAACCGCAAGATACGGTTAGATACCATAGCTAATAAGAAATATGTGGACGTTAATAAGGACACAGGAGAAATGTATATCGCTGAGAAGATAGACAGGGAACTGCTTTGCAACATGAAGACAGCTACTTGTTTTCTAAAAATGGAAGTTGTCCTTGAGAACCCACTGAGGATATTTAACATAGAGTTAGAAATAATGGATATCAATGATAATGCGCCACAATTTCGAAGAGATACAATACATTTAGATATATCCGAGTCGACACCGTTAGGTGAGCGATTCTCTTTAAGCAATGCAGTTGACCCTGATATTGGTGCGAACTCGGTGAAAACCTATCATCTTAGCGAAAGCCACCATTTTGGTATTGAAATTCAGACTGGAAGAGACGGATCGAAGTTTGCTGATTTGATTCTGAAAAAGGCTTTAGATCGAGAGAAGCAGGCGTTTCAAAATCTAATACTCACGGCTGTAGACAGCGGGGTACCCACGCGCTCCGGTACAGCCAGCATCATTGTTCATGTGTTAGATACAAATGACAACGCCCCTTATTTTGAAAAGGAAAGCTTTCGTATAAACGTACCGGAGAACTCCCCAATCGGAAATCTTGTAGTGAAGTTAAACGCAACAGACTTAGACGAAGGGTCAAATGCAGAAGTAATATACTCATACAGTCTTTATACATCAGAAAAGACACAGGGCACGTTCAAATTAAATCCTGGTAGCGGTGAGATAACTGTAAAGGAAATGATCAATTATGAAGACTTCAGGATCTATGATATGGAAGTCATAGCAACTGATAAGGGGACCAACTCATTGTCAGGTCAGTGTAAAATAACTATTCTAGTGACGGATATGAATGACAATCATCCTGAAATATCAATCAAATCATTTCAAAGTCCCATAAAGGAGGATATAGCGGTAGACACGGTGATAGCAGTTGTCAGTGTCAGCGATAAAGATTCAGGTGTAAATGGTATTGTCGATATCCATATTGCGGATGAATTACCTTTTGCACTAAGAGAGTCTTCCGATAACTATTATGAGTTAGTAGTATCAGAAACTCTCGACCGTGAGAAGGTCCCAGAATATGACATAACTTTTACCGTAACAGACAGGGGTTCCCCTCCGCTATCTGACAATGAAACGATGACTTTAGAACTACTAGACGTTAACGACAACGTTCCACAGTTCCCCCAGTCGTTCTACACTATGCCCGTTGTGGAGAATAACGCGCCTGGGGCCTTGCTAAGTTCCCTCACTGCGTTTGATCCAGACCTCCATGAAAACCAGTATCTAGTTTATTTCATCATAGAGAAGGAGATAGTGAACACCTCAATTTCCATGCTGTTTTCCATCAATCCGGAGAACGGTAATCTTTACGCACTAAAGACGTTTGACTATGAGATAGAGAAAGAGTTCCTTTTCCACATTGAGGCCAGAGACTCTGGTGTTCCTCCGCTCAGCAGTAATGTGACTGTCCACATCATTATTGTTGATCAGAATGACAACACCCCGGTCATAGTCTCTCCGTGGCGCATGCACGGCTCCGTGGTGGAGGAAAAGATTCCCAGATCCACTGATAAAGGATCCCTGGTCTCCAAGGTGATAGCCATAGACACGGACTCGGTCCAGAACTCTCGGATTACATACCAGTTTCTACAGGTTACTGACGCCACCTTATTCAGTCTGGACCAATACAATGGAGATATCCGGACCATGAGAATGTTCAGTTACAGAGATCCGCGTCATCAACGGCTGGTTGTCATCGCCAAGGACAACGGGGAACCTGCTCTGTCTGCTACAGTTACCATCAAGCTGTCAACAGTGGAGACTGCCGTTAAAGCCTACTCTGACATGACTGAAGTACCTCTAGAATATGACATATTTTCAGACTTAAACCTGTATTTGGTGATCGGCTTGGGCTCGGTGTCCTTTTTGTTATTGATCACCATATTGGTCACCTGTGTGCTGAAGTGTCAGAAACCGATGCCCAGCAAAGCGGCTCCTCCCAGTAGGAACAGCGTGATCAGCGAGAGGAACTCGACCATCGCAGATTCCACTCTGGTCTCCAACGATGCCTACTGGTACAGTATGTTTCTAGCAGAGACCAGGAAAGGAAAGCTGGTAGTCAGACAGCCTGTACCAAAGGCGGGCTCCAGATACATTGTGTCCAGTTTACCAAGGAGCACGGGCCTGACAGAGACCAGCGAATCAGCAGCCTCTACTCTGCAGGTAAGACTTGATCATTCATTTCAGATCTTCTCAAATGTTTCTATAACCGACTAGCTGAATCAACCTTGTTTCCACATATAAACCAACGTGGAAAGACGTTGAATTGACCTCTGTGACCAGTGGTATTGGTCCGTGTGTGACTCTTTACGCATTCACCTTATGCGTAAATGCCTTTTTTCTTCGTCATTCAATGGAAGACACTTCTGGGGTCATCGTGTTAATATGCCTACCTTTCAGGTCTAATATAAATTCAAAAATATGTTCGGCAAAACAAATGAAATCCCACCAGCTACCTTGGTCTTGTTTCAATCTTGAAATCGATAAAAATCTTGCAGGCAATAGTGCTCCAGATGTTTGCTTATTTGCGTCGACATTCAGCTATATTACGAAGACAGCCCAACAACATAGACAGCAGTAGATAAGTACAAGCTCGTAATATGCGCAAAGCGTCGCTGTTTACTAGCTAACCACATACGTTTGTGATGCAGTGGTTGCCATGACAGTTCGTCATTAGGAAGGCAGTGTAACCTACTCCTGGTGCTGAATCCGTCAAAAAATATATTATTCTGCTCTGTTCGCTCTAAAACGCTTAAGGCCTTGCGATATTGTAATTTACCTATATTTTCTGCTGGTTGACATTGTGTTTGAGATTACTTTCTTGTAAACAGAGTTTACAAAGACAACAATGGAGGCGCACAGACGCGGACAGCCATGGAGAAGGTATGTCTCGGTTTTTCTTATTTTCTCTGCTGCCCTGAACGTCGTGTCTGCCGTTACCCATTATACTATTCCCGAAGAAATGGAGGAAGGCTCCGTTGTTGCTAATTTAGCTGCTGATTTGGGACTAGATGTAAACACTTTGAGTAAACGGGAGATACGGTTAGATGTTGTTGGAAATAAGAAGTATTTGCAGATTAACAAAGACACGGGGGAGCTGTACATTTTAGAGAAGATGGATAGAGAATTGTTTTGCCCCATCAAAACGGCATCTTGCTTCCTTAAATTGGATGTTACAATTGAAAACCCAATACGAATGTTTAATATCGAACTAGAAATCATGGATATCAACGACAATGCACCTCATTTTCGAAGGGATAAAATGCATTTGGATATATCGGAGTCAACTGCAGTTGGAGAGCGATTCTCTTTGAACAATGCCATAGACCCTGATGTCGGAGACAATTCTGTTAAAACCTACCACCTGAGCGAAAGTAATCATTTTACTTTAGAAATTCAGACCGGGAGAGATGGGTCAAAGTTTGCTGATCTAATTTTGCAGACAGCTTTAGACCGCGAGCAGCAGGAGGTTCATCATCTAATACTCACCGCTGTAGATGGCGGAGTACAAGCGCGTTCGGGCACAGCCAACATAATTGTTCGAGTGCTGGATACAAACGACAACGCCCCTAAATTTGACAAAGAAAGCTACAATATAGAAATAATGGAAAACTCTCCAATCGGAAGTCTTGTGGTTACACTGAATGCAACTGACTTAGATGAGGGAACCAATTCGGAAATATTATATTCATATAGCCTCTATACATCAGAGAAAACTCAAGCCACTTTCCGTTTGAATTCTAATAACGGAGAAATAACGGTGAAAGAAATGATCAATTATGAAGACTTCAGGATCTATGATATGGAAGTCATAGCAACTGATAAGGGGACCAACTCATTGTCAGGTCAGTGTAAAATAACTATTCTAGTGAAGGATATGAATGACAATCATCCTGAAATATCAATCAAATCATATCAAAGTCCTATAAAGGAGGATATAGCGGTAGACACGGTGATAGCAGTTGTCAGTGTCAGCGATAAAGATTCAGGTGAAAATGGTATTGTCGATATCCATATTGCGGATGAATTACCTTTTTCACTAAGAGAGAATTCCGATAACTATTATGAGTTAGTAGTATCAGAACCTCTCGACCGTGAGAAGGTCCCAGAATATGACATAACTTTTACCGTAACAGACAGGGGTTCCCCTCCGCTATCTGACAATGAAACGATGACTTTAGAACTACTAGACGTTAACGACAACGTTCCACAGTTCCCCCAGTCGTTCTACACTATTCCCGTTATGGAGAATAACGCGCCTGGGGCCTTGCTAAGTTCCCTCACTGCGTTTGATCCAGACCTCCATGAAAACCAGTATCTAGTTTATTTCATCATAGAGAAGGAGATAGTGAACACCTCCATTTCCATGCTGTTTTCCATCAATCCGGAGAACGGTAATCTTTACGCACTAAAGACGTTTGACTATGAGATAGAGAAAGAGTTCCTTTTCCACATTGAGGCCAGAGACTCTGGTGTTCCTCCGCTCAGCAGTAATGTGACTGTCCACATCATCATTGTTGATCAGAATGACAACACCCCGGTCATAGTCTCTCCGTGGCGCGTGCACGGCTCCGTGGTGGAGGAAAAGATTCCCAGATCCACTGATAAAGGATCCCTGGTCTCCAAGGTGATAGCCATAGACACGGACTCGGTCCAGAACTCTCGGATTACATACCAGTTTCTACAGGTTACTGACGCCACCTTATTCAGTCTGGACCAATACAATGGAGATATCCGGACCATGAGAATGTTCAGTTACAGAGATCCGCGTCATCAACGGCTGGTTGTCATCGCCAAGGACAACGGGGAGCCTGCTCTGTCTGCTACAGTTACCATCAAGCTGTCAACAGTGGAGACTGCCGTTAAAGCCTACTCTGACATGACTGAAGTGCCTCTAGAATATGACATATTTTCAGACTTAAACCTGTATTTGGTGATCGGCTTGGGCTCGGTGTCCTTTCTGTTATTGATCACCATATTGGTCACCTGTGTGCTGAAGTGTCAGAAACCGATGCCCAGCAAAGCGGCTCCTCCCAGTAGGAACAGCGTGATCAGCGAGAGGAACTCGACCATCGCAGATTCCACCCTGGTCTCCAACGATGCCTACTGGTACAGTATGTTTCTAGCAGAGACCAGGAAAGGAAAGCTGGTAGTCAGACAGCCTGTACCAAAGGCGGGCTCCAGATACATTGTGTCCAGTTTACCAAGGAGCACGGGCCTGACAGAGACCAGCGACTCAGCAGCCTCTACTCTGCAGGTAAGAAAACAATCTCCATCTGTTTTAACCAAATTACTTATCATCAATCGCTTTGACAATGATGTGCTGGATCTCTTCGTGTAAAACCAGGGCACAAAGTGAAGGCATGGTGAGACATTGATGCATATAATATTGGGGTAGTTGTGAACAAGTATCATAACCGGGGAAAAAAACTGAGCACAGGCCTACTCTCTCTTCTATTCTACCTATTTTAGGCAATTAAAAACTTGCCTGCAAGGTTTTAATTCGCATGTGTGAATGCTGGTAAAATGCGCAAAGTGTCGCTGCTCACCAATAAAAGGCACTGTTCTGTGAAGTAACAGTTGCCATGACAGGTCGTCACAGCGAAGAAAGCAAAGCAATGTATGTGGACATCTCCCTGGTGCTGAATCCATCGCTGTAAAACGATTATCTAAAATACATATCGGTACAATAGTCGACTCGTTTGGCTTCTCAAATCATCATCAGAAGGTCCCGATTTTTGTATTGCATTACCCACGGATAACAACAATCAAGCGATGGAGTCGCATTGCCTCGTTCAACCGTGGAGAAGGTACGTATCGGTCTTTCTACTTCTCTCTACCACCATGAACACGGCATCTGCCGTAACCCATTATTCTATTCCAGAGGAAATGGAGGAAGGCTCCGTTGTTGCCAATTTAGCTACTGATTTGGGACTGGATGTGAAAACATTGAATAGGCGCAAGATGCGATTGGATGTTGTCGCCAATAAAAAATATCTGGAGGTTAACAAAGAAACCGGAGAGCTTTACATTTTACAGAAAATGGATAGAGAACATCTATGCAGCTCTAAAACCAATTGCTTTCTTAAACTGGACGCTACAATTGAAAACCCATTACGAATGTTTAATATTGAGCTAGAAATCATGGATATCAACGACAATTCACCTTATTTTCGAAGAGACGAAATGCATTTGGATATATCCGAGTCAACTGCAATAGGAGAACGATTCTCACTGAACAATGCCGTGGATCCTGACGTTGGCACTAATTCTGTGAAAACCTACCATCTAAGAGAAAGTGATCATTTCAATATAGAAATTCAGGCCGGACGAGACGGGTCAAAGTTTGCTGATTTGATTCTGAAAAAGGCTTTAGACCGAGAGGAGCAGGAGGTTCATAATCTAATACTCACGGCTGTAGACGGCGGAGTCCCCGCGCGCACAGGCACAGCCAACATCATTGTTCGCGTTCTAGATACGAATGACAACGCCCCTCAATTTGATAAAGAAAGCTACACCATCAATGTGATGGAAAACTTTCCAATTGGAAGCCTTGTGGTTACACTGAATGCAACTGACTTAGATGAGGGAACCAATTCGGAAATATTATATTCATATAGCCTCTATACATCAGAGAAAACCCAAGCCACTTTCAGTTTGAATTCTAATAACGGAGAAATAACGGTGAAAGAAATGATCAATTATGAAGACTTCAGGATCTATGATATGGAAGTCATAGCAACTGATAAGGGGACCAACTCGTTGTCAGGTCAGTGTAAAATAACTATTCTAGTGACAGATATGAATGACAATCATCCTGAAATATCAATCAAATCATATCAAAGTCCTATAAAAGAGGATATAGCGGTAGACACGGTGATAGCAGTTGTCAGTGTCAGCGATAAAGATTCAGGTGAAAATGGTATTGTCGATATCCATATTACGGATGAATTACCTTTTGCACTAAGAGAGTCTTCCGATAACTATTATGAGTTAGTAGTATCAGAACCTCTCGACCGTGAGAAGGTCCCAGAATATGACATAATTTTTACCGTAACAGACAGGGGTTCCCCTCCGCTATCTGACAATGAAACGATGACTTTAGAACTACTAGACGTTAACGACAACGTTCCACAGTTCCCCCAGTCGTTCTACACTATGCCCGTAATGGAGAATAACGCGCCTGGGGCCTTGCTAAGTTCCCTCACTGCGTTTGATCCAGACCTCCATGAAAACCAGTATCTAGTTTATTTCATCATAGAGAAGGAGATAGTGAACACCTCCATTTCCATGCTGTTTTCCATCAATCCGGAGAACGGTAATCTTTACGCACTAAAGACGTTTGACTATGAGATAGAGAAAGAGTTCCTTTTCCACATTGAGGCCAGAGACTCTGGTGTTCCTCCGCTCAGCAGTAATGTGACTGTCCACATCATTATTGTTGATCAGAACGACAACACCCCGGTCATAGTCTCTCCGTGGCGCGTGCACGGCTCCGTGGTGGAGGAAAAGATTCCCAGATCCACCGATAAAGGATCCCTGGTCTCCAAGGTGATAGCCATAGACACGGACTCGGTCCAGAACTCTCGGATTACATACCAGTTTCTACAGGTTACTGACGCCACCTTATTCAGTCTGGACCAATACAATGGAGATATCCGGACCATGAGAATGTTCAGTTACAGAGATCCGCGTCATCAACGGCTGGTTGTCATCGCCAAGGACAACGGGGAACCTGCTCTGTCTGCTACAGTTACCATCAAGCTGTCAACAGTGGAGACTGCCGTTAAAGCCTACTCTGACATGACTGAAGTGCCTCTAGAATATGACATATTTATAGACTTAAACCTGTATTTGGTGATCGGCTTGGGCTCGGTGTCCTTTCTGTTATTGATCACCATATTGGTCACCTGTGTGCTGAAGTGTCAGAAACCGATGCCCAGCAAAGCGGCTCCTCCCAGTAGGAACAGCGTGATCAGCGAGAGGAACTCGACCATCGCAGATTCCACCCTGGTCTCCAACGATGCCTACTGGTACAGTATGTTTCTAGCAGAGACCAGGAAAGGAAAGCTGGTAGTCAGACAGCCTGTACCAAAGGCGGGCTCCAGATACATTGTGTCCAGTTTACCAAGGAGCACGGGCCTGACAGAGACCAGCGACTCAGCAGCCTCTACTCTGCAGGTAAGAAATATCTTCACCTCGAATTCAACATCATTTGCTATAACTTTGTCAGTGTGTGTTCCCCAGGTAGAGTCTTACTCCATTTTATACAACCTTAAATGTTGGAACTTATTTGCTCTGACTTTGCGTGTTAAACACGCAAAGCGTCGCTGTTCACCAGTGAAAAGCATTAGTTTGTGATGTAATAGTCTCCATGGCAGCTGCGTCACAGGGACGAGAGGGGAGCATTGTGATATGGACAGCTCTATGGTGCTGAAACTACCACGTTTGAACGGATCATTTGAAACACAACCTGGCACTTATTAGAAACAGTCACAACGACTGTTGTCTTATTCAATATTTTCACTGTTAAATTGTATGTTTTGGAATTGCTTCACACTGGGAGTAAAGCAAACTATTTATAACAATGGATTCGCGTATTAATGGACCGTCCTGGAGAAGGTACGTCTCGGCCTTTATTCTTCTCTCTGCAGCCATGAATACGGCGTCTGCTGTTACTCACTATTCTATTCCCGAGGAAATGGAGGAAGGATCCGTTGTTGCTAATTTAGCTGCTGATTTGGGACTAGATATGAAAACCTTGAGCAAACGCAAGATGCGGTTAGATGTCATCGCCGGTAAGAAATATCTTGAGGTGAACAAAGAGACGGGGGAGCTGTATATTGTTGAAAATATGGACAGGGAATACCTCTGTAGTTCTAAAACAGCTACAACTTGTTTTCTAAAAATGGAGGTAATCATTGAAAATCCAGTTCGGATATTTAACATAGAATTGGAAATCGTTGATATAAATGACAACGCGCCACGTTTTCGTAGAGATATCATAAACCTAGATATTTCTGAATCGACCCCAGCCGGGGAGCGTTTTTCTCTAAGCAATGCAATTGACCCCGATGTGGGCACGAATTCTGTAAAAACCTACCACATCAGTGAAAGTGATCATTTTGATATTGAAATTCAGACCGGGAGGGATGGATCGAAGTTTGCCGATTTGATACTGAAAAAGGCTTTAAACCGAGAGGAGCACGCCGTTCATAACCTAATACTCACCGCTGTAGATGGTGGAGTCCCCGCGCGCTCTGGTACAGCCAACATAATTGTTCGTGTCCTGGACACAAATGATAATGCCCCTCAGTTCGACAAAGATTCATATAATATAAATATAATGGAAAACTCTCCAATAGGAAGCCTTGTGGTTAAATTGAATGCAACAGACTTAGATGAGGGTATCAATTCGGTAATAGTATATTCATATAGTTTGTATACATCAGAGAAAACACATGAAACGTTCAATTTAAACCCCAATAACGGAGAAATAACGGTGAAAGAAATGATCAATTATGAAGACTTCAGGATCTATGATATGGAAGTCATAGCAACTGATAAGGGAACCAACTCATTGTCAGGTCAGTGTAAAATAACTATTCTAGTGACGGATATGAATGACAATCATCCTGAAATATCAATCAAATCATATCAAAGTCCCATAAAGGAGGATATAGCGGTAGACACGGTGATAGCAGTTGTCAGTGTCAGCGATAAAGATTCAGGTGAAAATGGTATTGTCGATATCCATATTGCGGATGAATTACCTTTTTCACTAAGAGAGAATTCCGATAACTATTATGAGTTAGTAGTATCAGAACCTCTCGACCGTGAGAAGGTCCCAGAATATGACATAACTTTTACCGTAACAGACAGGGGTTCCCCTCCGCTATCTGACAATGAAACGATGACTTTAGAACTACTAGACGTTAACGACAACGTTCCACAGTTCCCCCAGTCGTTCTACACTATTCCCGTTATGGAGAATAACGCGCCTGGGGCCTTGCTAAGTTCCCTCACTGCGTTTGATCCAGACCTCCATGAAAACCAGTATCTAGTTTATTTCATCATAGAGAAGGAGATAGTGAACACCTCCATTTCCATGCTGTTTTCCATCAATCCGGAGAACGGTAATCTTTACGCACTAAAGACGTTTGACTATGAGATAGAGAAAGAGTTCCTTTTCCACATTGAGGCCAGAGACTCTGGTGTTCTTCCGCTCAGCAGTAATGTGACTGTCCACATCATCATTGTTGATCAGAATGACAACACCCCGGTCATAGTCTCTCCGTGGCGCATGCACGGCTCCGTGGTGGAGGAAAAGATTCCCAGATCCACTGATAAAGGATCCCTGGTCTCCAAGGTGATAGCCATAGACACGGACTCGGTCCAGAACTCTCGGATTACATACCAGTTTCTACAGGTTACTGACGCCACCTTATTCAGTCTGGACCAATACAATGGAGATATCCGGACCATGAGAATGTTCAGTTACAGAGATCCGCGTCATCAACGGCTGGTTGTCATCGCCAAGGACAACGGGGAACCTGCTCTGTCTGCTACAGTTACCATCAAGCTGTCAACAGTGGAGACTGCCGTTAAAGCCTACTCTGACATGACTGAAGTGCCTCTAGAATATGACATATTTTCAGACTTAAACCTGTATTTGGTGATCGGCTTGGGCTCGGTGTCCTTTCTGTTATTGATCACCATATTGGTCACCTGTGTGCTGAAGTGTCAGAAACCGATGCCCAGCAAAGCGGCTCCTCCCAGTAGGAACAGCGTGATCAGCGAGAGGAACTCGACCATCGCAGATTCCACCTTGGTATCCAACGATGCCTACTGGTACAGTATGTTTCTAGCAGAGACCAGGAAAGGAAAGCTGGTAGTCAGACAGCCTGTGCCAAAGGCGGGCTCCAGATACATTGTGTCCAGTTTACCAAGGAGCACCGGCCTGACAGAGACTAGCGAATCAGCAGCCTCTACTCTGCAGGTAAGAAGGACCTCCACCTCTGAATGACCTCCACAGCAAAGCACAATGCAACAACAGTATGACTGAGTCACTGCAATTTTAGAAAAAGGGTTCCAAAAGGGTTCTTCAGATATTCCCATAGGAGAACCCTTTTGGATTCCAGGTAGAACCCTTTTGGTTTCCATGTAGAACCCTCTTTGGAAAGGGTTCTACATGGTACCGAAAATGATTCTACCTGTAACCCAAATAGTTTTACCTGGAACCAAAACTAGTTCTTCAAAGGATTATCCTATGGGGAATGCCAAATAACCCTTTTAGGTTCTCCAGTGCCACCTGAATGTATTCAGACCCCTTGACTTTTTCCACATTTTGTTACGTAACAGCCTTGTTCTAAAATATATATTTTTAATTTCCTCATCAATCTACACACAATAGGCCATAATTATCACGGCTCAGGCTAAGACCCAGATGTAGACACAGGAGGTGGAAAGTATGAGTCTCAGAGTTTATTAGTTCAAGGAGCAGGCAGTCGGTAGGTTCAGGCAGGCAAAGAGTCGTAATCCAAATCAGAGTCAGGCAGGTACTGGACGGCAGGCAGGATCAGGGTCAGGACAGGCAGAAAGGTCAGAACTGGGAAGACTAGGAAAAACAAAAAGTAGAGCATAGGAACCACAGGAACATGCTGGTAAGACTTGACGGGACAAGACGAACTGGCAACAGACAAACAGAAAACGCATGTATAAATACACATGAGGTAATGGGAGACACCTGGTGGGGGTTGGAGCCAATAACAAGACAGGTGAAACAGATCAGGGTGTGACAGTCTCCCCCCCACCCCACCCAGGAGCACCACCTGATGTCCTACCCGGTGACATACCTGGTTGACCGCGTTGTCGCCGGCAGAAGTCCGAGATGACGGCTGGGTCTAGGATATTCCTGGTGGGGACCCAACACCTCTCCTCCGGGCCAGTCAACCAGGTACTGGAATCCCCTGCCCTGCGGTCGAACACTCAGGAGTCGCCAAACTGTGTATGCCATATGGCCATCGATGAGACGGGGGAGAGGGGTGGGCCTGGAAACAGGAGACAAAGGGCTGTGAGACAGGGGTTTCATTCTAGATACATGGAAAGTTGGATGTATACAGAGGGTGCGGGGCAACAGAAGGATCTTAGAGATGGGGAAAAGGTCGATAAAATGGGGGGAAAGTTTGCGGAACTCCACCCGGAGAGGCAGATCCCGAGTGGAAAGTCATACCCTTTTCCCAAGACGGTAGCGGGAAGCAGGGATCTGTCCGCCTGTCATCGATACCTGGAGGTGGTCTGAGAAGAGCGGCCTGGGCTCTCTTCCAGATACAGCGACAGCAACGGACAAACATCTGGGCAGAAGGTATGTCTATCTTAATTTTCTTGCTCTGGGAAAGGCGGGGCTGATATCCCAGAGAACTCTTAAAAGTCGAGAGACCAGTATCAGAACAGGGAAGGGTGCTGCAGGCATAATCCACCTACACGAATTGCTGGCTCCAGGTGGGATTGGTGGAGACGAGGCAACAAAGTGTCATCTCCAGGTCCTGATTGTCTCGCTTCCGACTGGTCGTTAAAATTGGGATGGATGAAAACCAGAAGACAGGCTGGCCGACTACCCAATGAGGGTGCAGAACGCCTTCCAGAATCGGGATGAGAACTCCGTGATTGGAGACAATGTCGTCCGGAAGTTCATGGATCCGTAAGAAGTGCTGCACCATGAGCTGGGCCGTCTCCTTAGCTGAGGGCAACTTAGCGTGGCTTTGGAAAACCTATCCACCACCGTAAGGATGGTGGTGTTGCCATCTGACGGAGGGAGAATTGTGATAAAGTCCAAGGATATATGGGACCGGTGGCGGTGAGGGACAGGGAGTTGTTGAAGGAGGCCAGCCGGAGTTTGCCCCGGAGTCTTGTTCTGCGCACACACAGTGCAGGTGGCAACGGACGAGGAGATGTCAGGAACCATGCCGGGCCACCAAAAATGTTGTTGGATGAAAGCAAAGGTCCGATGGGAGCCAGGATGACAGGTAAGTGTGGAAACAAACATCCAGTTGGCTGGGAACACCTTGCGGTGCAGGAAGTAGGGAGGGTGGTCTCGGGGTCCGATGGTGTAGTAGCAGGGCTGTACAGACTTGAAAGTGCGTCAGGCTTCACATTCTTGGACCCCGGGCGGTAGGATATAGTCCTTTTTATTCACTAATTTCCTTTTCCCTATCTCGCCTGCTTGGAGTTGAGGTGGTTCCTCTCAGCGGGGTTAAGACAATGGGAAAGGAAGTGGGATGCAGCTTCTGGTACTGGGCAGAACGCTGGGATAGGACAGCCCCCACTCTGACGTCCAAGGTGTCGACCTCCACCACGAACTGACGGGATGGGTCCGGATGGATTAAGATGGACGCTGTAGTGAATCGCTGCTTGAGGTCTCAGAACGTCCGGTCAGCTGCTGGAGACCATATGAACGGAAGTTTCCGTCACATTTTTTTCTAAGAGTGTGTGCCCTAAAACAGGAGTTCCCAAACTCTTTTACTCGGGGCCCTAACATTGGGGAATATCCTGCATCCCCCCACGCACGCCAAGTCTATTTCTACGGGCACAAGCACAGTTCATGACACAAACTGTTCACACCCCTCTTGTTGCTGAAAATAATTTAGCAGCTTTAAAGCTTATTTCCTGCAATTCTATACATTTTATCATTGGGTTACAACAATATCTATATTTTTGGGGCATACAATATATCTCAATATTTGTATTATTTATTTTATACAGTCTTTTTTGCTCATCTTTATCAAGGGTGCTGTTAATTATGGACATGACTGTATTGGCAACGCATACGCCTCCAGTTCCACAACAAGCAAAGTAGCGTGAACCCAGTGAAGTTGTTGGGAAGTTACAGTAATGAGAGAGCAACACCAAATGTTCATTAGAACCACACTACTGTGTAAGAACAACAAGTAAATCCAAGATGGCTTCGTGAATAACACAAATATAACACTTTGGGCAAAAGTTCTGTTTATTTCTGAGAAGAAGCAATGATGATTTTATAAAATACTGTTCAATAACAGCAACTTGGAAAATTACTGAAACTTAAAATGTGTAAGATCAAATTTGATAATGTTTTTGGCATCATATAACCTTTTCACACAAACTTGTCGCATACTGTTTACCCAGTTATACTGTATACAAAGTGTCAGGTGTTGAGAGGGCAGGTGTTACATTTCCACCTTCCACCACATTACCAGTCTAAAAACAGGTCCCCTTCTGCCGGGTAATCAGGCCTAGTTCCTTTATCTCTGAAATTCATTCATCTGTTATGAATTTATATTTTCTCCCTCTAGCACCTCAACAAACAGCTGCAGCACCTGCTGGGAAAAAGGCCTCTAATTTGGTCTGACAGGTTGAATGGCGTGTGGCTTATATTTCACTGCACTGACTGTGCCTGCATACTGCATCCGTGTAGAGCTAACACACCGTGATGGAGATTACACAGCGCCAGCAGCAATGTTGTTTATATATGGTACAGCCTACAAGACAATGAGACAGAAACCCCTTGAGCTTTCAAAACAAACAAGGTTACGCTTTCACATTAGACTTCCTGTCCTTTATTAGTCTAGATGGACCAAATGGCTTCCTCTCATTATTGACATCACATGATCTCTTCTAATTCGGTATTTGTTTACAGACTTTCATTTCATCAAATATCTCCATCCCCTGAATTAAAATGCATCAGAATAACCCCCCCCCCCCCCCCTCTCTCTCAGTGAGCCCAGTCAAGCTGAACGCCTCAATGAGGCCACTCCCGCCTCCATGCTGCAGAGGTTGTCTCTCCTCCTCTTACGTCACTCAGTAGGGAAGAGAGAGCAGGAGGAGGTCTGCAGCAAGAGAGGGGTCAGGGTTGTAGTGAACTTGTTTTGCTGTGCACCACTCTCTCTATACCTAATAATGTGCACTGTCATTTCTCAAAATCCAGCCTTAGCCTATCCATAGTCTACCTACATGTTCTGCATTATCTGTTCTCATGTTATTATACATTTATGCGCTCGTTCCAATGTATAACAAATGTTTTACTTGATCAAGGCTGGTTCTTGTGAAAAGGTAAGTATTTGTAGAATAAGTTATTGTGTGTGCGCTTGTGTGTGAGGGAGACTGTGTGTGTGTGAATGGATTGCTGAAACGGTTGTTTTCCTAACCAACTCATGTTACCCTTTTCAGGTTGCCATGACATTTTTACTTCTATCCTGTTTTGTCTGTTTTGGGCTGTAGGCTATATATTTTTGAAATATTGACTTTCCCCAAGATTTATCAGATAATCGCTTCAGTAGAAATGGAGTGATTAATATGACAAAATGAGAGTATAGCCATAGGCCATAACCATGCATACAGAAAGATTCCTTGTGTTCTGCAATGTCTTGACCATTGAAATGCTTCTTTCTTTTCTCCCTGTTCTTAAGTACCCTAAATGAGGGAAGTCCACTGTGCAGCTGGAGGTATGGAGGAGTCTCACTCAACCGCCCCGGGAACCCTTTTTAAATGACCTTACAGAAATGATGTGTTTTCTTTTTCGTGTCTGGTTTTGTTTCAGTGGAGTTCTTCTCGTTCTGTGTCTTTCCCCTCTCGTTAAGAGGAGCGGTGGTTTTGATCACAAATGTCACTCTGGTGATACCCCTGCCCCGTTCCTAATGGCTTCATCCATGAAAAGCACCAGATTGGGTCTGTCCTGCATCAACCTTTTGCCCCTTTTTAACAGAACCTCATCCCCAAACTAGCCAATGCTGCCCATGTTAGACTCTTATCCTCAAGGCTCCTCCTATTGGGCCTGTCTCAGCTCTGACTACATAATAATATCCTCCTCCTATTGGGCCTGTCTCAGCTCTGACTACATAATAATATCCTTCTCCTATTGGGCCTGTCTCAGCTCTGACTACATAATGATATCCTCCTCCTATTGGGCCTGTCTCAGCTCTGACTACATAATAATATCCTCTTCCTATTGGGCCTGTCTCAGCTCTGACTACATAATAATATCCTCCTCCTATTGGGCCTGTCTCAGCTCTGACTACATAATGATATCCTGTAGCAATGCTACTATTATAATGCTGATATCTAGGTTATGCTGCCCTAGTTTCCTAACTCTAAAGTACATTTGGTTTTTCTTCTCTGGCGGAACAGTGACCTTTGGACGGTTTCCTATCAGGGAAACAAACTAATGGCATTGATTGACCTCAGAGGACATCAGACAGAGACGTTGTGATAATCATAATGCTGCTGATAATAATAATAATCTGTGATCTATTTGGCAGAAACTCTGGCTTTAGTTGTAATCCAGATTAAAGAGGGGGATGGATGACGGTATGCCCTCTCTCCTGCGATTCCTTTTTTGTTTAGGGCACACACCTGTGTGTAACTCCTGATTGCAACCAGTTACTGAGCACTCAACCCTGCATCTGGCCCCCGGGGGCCGCAGAATGACAGACAAACCCCCCCCCCCCCCCGGAAATCTGACAATTGTCCGGCCCTCTCTTGCACACCACAACTGATCCCTGACTGATGCATCTCACAGCATCCTACCCCGGCCCTCCCAGGCCCTCCCTGCAACCACCGCAGACACATTACAACCCAGGCTGACATACATGTTAGCATGTAGCAGAACTTCCCCCAAATCCCTAGGTTTTCCAGTAATCCTAGTTGGAAGATGATGGATTTCCTGCTTTTCCCTCCTGATTCAGGTAATCTTCCAACCTGGGCTTCTGGAAAGACAGGGGATTTTGGGAAAGTTCCTGGATTTCTGCAACCCTAAACAGAACTATACTGTCCTCTGCATGTAACATTAATATGTGTTCATCTCCTTCACTCCCATCACTAATGCAGATCAGGGACATGTACTGTATCTTAGACTGTTTGTTTGGTGGATTGGACTGTACTGTTTGTGGTGTGAATGATTAACTGTTTGATTGTTTGACTGACTGTTGATGAGTTCACAATAACACAATGATCCTTGTGAATTCGTCTTCACTGCGATGTGATGCCTGACCTAATTCTTTGTGCAGAGGGACAGAAAATGAAACGCATCACCCAGTTACTTAGCAACCACTCTCTCCCTCACGTAATCTTGGAGCATGGTGTACATCGATAGCCCCACCACCACCAGAATCCTCCACTCTGTCGTTCTGCCTGATGCCTTGTCAGACTGACAGACCTCGGCTGCATGAGACGTGTCATAGTCTGGCCAATCACAAGGCTGTGATTGTCCCAGATCCCTCCCACCTTTGTCTAATCCTCTTCTCTCATTCTCAGGGGTCCACCACCACCGGCAGCGGCAGCAGTTCCTCATAAGGACCCATCCCCATTGGTCCACCAGATTTACATCAGAAGGAACCCCGCGTCCACTGATGAAAGGAACCCCCGTCCTTACCCTACTCAGCCCCCTCCCTTAAGTAACCAGGCCCCTAGTGACACTTCACCTACACCCCCTTGGCCAAACAATGACTGTCATCCCAAGGACCTAAAGGACACTCTGATGGTCCCCTGCCCCCCTATCCCCCAGCCATGATCTCTCTATAAGCACACACTAGCCCCAATCAACTTCAACGTCCATTCAACACGCATGGTTCTGCATGGCTATGGCCCATCACTGAGGGCCCCACACGTTTCAACTAACCACAGTGAAGAGAACATACACTAGAGAGACAGAATGCAGGAGGGTACTACAGGACATACTGCAGGAGTTAAAACAGCCACTATGAATATACAGAGACAGACATAGGAATGTGGAATTGCCTTCAAAGACTGTACCCCCTTTCCAAAAGGAAAGACCTTGGATGTTAGGTTTTTACTTAAGTATTTGTCCTTGTTCGGTCAGAGCACACGTGTGTAAATGTAGAATCAAACAAACCAATATATCCTAAAAAGGAATTTAGAATACTTTCATCAATCCATTTATCAAACAGCAAAGAGTGAGCCCTTCTTTATCAATACTGTATATGTACGTATATCAGCCCTTTCCTTCATGTGCATGGAGATTTCAATGTAACTGCTTTGTTAGGAAATGTGTTAGATGTGGTCCGGGATATTTGAAGTGACTCACAGTGTCTACCAAGGTGTCACTCTACCATCACTGTTTTTTCTGTTTTTTTTATTTTTTACTTTTCATAACAAGAGTGTCATTACAAAGAATACTGTTAGCCACTATGATGAAGTCACAATTAGGACACCTCTCTGATGAAGGTGCAATGACAAAGACACCCTTCTGACATCAAAGACTGCTGGTCTGGAGGAGGGGTCAGAGGTCATCGGCCTATGCTCTCTCTCTGCACAGCTCCTCTCACCCTCCTCCTCCACCCCAGAGCAGAGCAAACTGCACATAGTTCCCTCCTAAAAACATCCATGGTCTACTCCTATGTGAGGTTGGGGGATGTCTGGGCTTTGCCAGTGAGGGGAAGTATTGGAAGTATCTGGTATCATTTTGAATTAGGCCCTATGGCAAATACAGTTTCATCCAAATATAATAAGTACATTTTTTATATTGTTTCACTGCCTTATACGTTCACTTTAAACCTTTATCAGTGAATAAGTTCATTTTAATCACTGAAATGAATGACTGTGTTATTTTATGTGTAATGCTGGATGTATTTGATGCCAATGCTTTAGTATTGAACTAAACAAAGAAAACAATACACTGGCCAAATGAATCTGTTTTTAAAGTTTACATTGCTTTATTTTTAAAACTATGTACAAAATGTGACTGCTAAACAAAATGAAACTCCAATATGTATTTAAAATATTACTACAGTAACTACTATTCCTGCTTTTAGTTCTGATCAAGGCAAGTATATATGTGCTTTGTGTAGCCTGTAGTATCTATTGATGGTGCCATATGTAGTCAGTCTTTATGTATTGTACTGCATGCCATGTGGATCTGATGTATAAGACTATTACATTCATGATGAATTACCTCTTTGCTCTCTGGTTCTTTTAGCTGTCCAAGGTGGGCCCACTCATCCGTAGGACACAAAAGATGCCCCTAACCGCTGATACGAGGTCAGATATTTTTCAGATATGGTTAAGGTCAAGGTTGGTAGGTATCTGATCCTGGATCTGTGGTGTAGGGGCAGCTTTTGCTAGGTCAGCTGAGCAGTTCCACAGCAGCTCATTGGTTGACATGCTAGCTACTGAAGCCTACTCAATTCAACTTTTGAAGTAACTGTACATTAGCAGTTCTACCAGACTAAAGCTTCACGGTTGAACTGATTATTTGAAATGTTTAATAAACATATCAATAGCCTGACGCAGTGTTTCCCAAACTTGGTCCTGGGGCCCCCCTGGGTGCACAATTCTTTTTTTTGCCCTAGCACTACAGAACTGATTTGAATAATCAAAGCTTGATGATGAGTTGATTATTTGAATCAGCTGTGTAGTGCTAGGGAAAAAAACAAAACGTGCACTCAGCGGGGCCCCAGGACCAAGTTTGGGAAACCCTGGCCTAACCTGGTGATGCTGGGGTGTAGGTGGTGATCTGTAAAACAGAAGCAACAACAGGAAAGTGATAGGAAGAAAGTCATTTTAAAATGATTGAATCTCATTGGTTAATACTTTACCGATGGATGAAACGTGATAGGTGGATATGGAAGGTGTGTAAAGTGACAAAAGACTCACTCATCTTTACATTTGTGCCATTATGGCGTCTGTGACAGCATGGGCAGCACCATTGAGGTTACAACCCATAGGAATCCCCACCCAGTTGACACTTGGACTACTTTAAATTGGCATGGTGGAAGCCCTCGATGGTGCCTTTTGCGTCTTATCATGCGGCGTTTTGCATCCTATTATCATACAAGGCTGATTTCTGTATTTTGATAGTTACATATGTTGAAAACTTGATTGCTGACAAGCAAAACCTTTTGGGAACCTTATCAACAATAGACTAATGAAACAAATACCAAAAGATAGTTATTGGGTGGAATTTCTCTTTAAGTGACTGGTAGATATCCACTATGGTTCATTTTTTGCTTCAACAATTTTTTAGTTTGGGGGGTTTACAGCTATAATATTCATGTTGCACACTTAGTCTATACCACATGTAACCATAGGCTGCCCCCCCCCCCCAAAAAAAAGTAAGTAATACATACAGAGAAATCATATTGATCACAAAGGATTTTGTAAATAATACATTTGGTATGTAAAGAGGTGGGCCTACACCCCAACATGTCCAGACCTCAATTGTTCCTTGATTTCCGTAATTCTAATGAGTGTTTATGCACGCAATAAGTGGAAAACTGAACAATATCTGCTGATTGAACTGTGAGTTCGGGCAAATGAGTAAAACAATACGATTTTACTACAAAGGTAAACAGGATCGTCGTTCAATTAGGCCAACAGTGACCAATGCGATATTGTTTCAAATCGTAAATTCAGCGCAGAGAATATGTCAACAATACAGTTATCGTGATATGTCCAGGTCTGTTTATTCTGATGGCAAAGCGAGTGGCGTTAACTAGCGGATATTTGCTATTTCACTTTGTGGCCTAAAATGTTCTGTAGGCCTAGTCGTGAGGAAGAGGCAGATACATTTTCACTTTAAATATGATGGAGTTGGCTAGTTACTGGTGAAATGGCACGTCAGATTTGATTTACATACATGCTCATGTAAATGTGGTTTTATCCTGCTATTCACCACATGAGTGTAGATTTACAGTGAGACAGGCCATGGCTCATGACCATATGTGACCATTTCCTTGACCCCTCTCTGATGGCCAGAGGGGTCTTGATGCTTGAGTCTGTGTTTATCACAGGAGGTTGGTGGCACCATCATTGGGAAGGAGGGGCTGGTGGTAATGGCTGGAGCAGAAACAGTTGAATGGTATCAAATACGGACATATCTTTTGAAATATGAATTGTTACTTTCAAACCTCATTGTCCACAGCCTTATAAGTGGGCCAAACATTAGTTTCAGAGCAGGATAGTGGATCAGATAGTGGTGCTCTGGTTTCAGTTTGTGAAAGGAAACAGATTGTTTCTTGTCTGTATACTCAGGAATCAGAACATTGAGCAAAGTAACTTGAGCCACAGAAATGGAGGGGGCACAGATTCATTCCACAAGTTCTTTAAGTAGGATTGTTAGTTGCCATACCCAATCTTCTGTATCAGCAGTCTTTTTGCCTATTATCACAGGGAGGAGCCTCAAAAGAGACCAGTTTTCTGTTGCCTGACCACCTAGTTGAATTCCCTTTTCACCAACTTCTGAGGGTGTGGAATTGGCATGAGATCCTTGGTAGCTAAACTGCCTGATGCTGCGGTTAAGCTCTGAGTGTGTAAATAATGTATTTACTTTAACAAAGTACATGATATAAATGGCTAGGTCATATGCCACTATCCTCTCAAACAAATCATGACCAATGCATGGTGGGAGGCCTGGCTGACAGACCTGAAAGTGCTTGAGGGAATTAAATACAGAGTCCAATTTTAACCCCTTGGATATGGTCTCATTACCATCTTGTAGTGCTTTCACTGGCTCGTTGTAATTCTGTACTGTTTTGGCAGCAGGTTCATCAAAATCAAACTACTAACCTCCAATTGCAAGGCAGTATCGACAGCAGTAGTTGGAGGTACTAAAATGTTCAATTCATTCTCCTGTGTTGGGAGACCCCAAATGATCACCAGTAATGCAAAAGCCTGCTGCCTTCACAGCATGTCCAGATATCTCCAACCCATCTGTTTCTGAATCTCTGAGATCTGACAGCATTGTAGAAAAAAAGCTCATCATGGCCAAAATACTTAAAAGTCTCTCTCATTACACAATAACATGAGCTGTAAATGATCAATACTGGAGCGATAACATGGGTCAAAGTTCGCCAGTGTAAAGTAGACCCCCACAATCTTAGGTTTCTTACTTGCTGATCCAAGAGGGTTAACAACATCAAAAGCATTTTGATACAAGCTTTAGTTACACCCGAGTCCATAAATACGGCATTATACTTGAACACAGATCCATCACAAACATAATTTAATATGTGCAGAAGTGCACGTAGCGTCCTTTACTGGCTTTCCTGCCAAACAACTTATAGCTTTTCGGATGCACATAGGAAAAGCTCCTCTGGAAATACTGCCTTCTCATGTATTCTGGTGATTAAGTAGAGCTACAGGATGCATGCAGATCTGTGTCCTCCAAGGTCTTTACAACACCTTCAATTTCTGACTCTGTCAAGTTAGTATTAGACTGAAGGGCAACCAGGAGTTGATGTTGAGTGTGCTGATGACAAAATCCATTAAGACTATTACACTAAATCAAAAATAATTTGTATCATAGAGGGAATTAGATACTTGGCCTGTAACTTAATGTAAAACATGCAGATGTTTTACATACAGACTTTTCATAACAGCTGGGTTCAGTATATCCTCTGGCACTTCATCAATAAGATCTACACCGAACAGACTTTCAGCATCATCATGAGAACTCACTGAATAGTTGGACACATGCGCAGCTGTAGCATACCTATGATGCCTTGAAATGTGGGAGATAACAGAGGATTTTAATGTAAAGGCTTTGCCACAGTCTCTGAATGGGCATTTGACCTTTTCTCTTTTTGAAACATGTGACCTTTAATGAGCCAGATCCTTCAGATCAAGGCATTGTTTCTGACAATGATGATTTTCACATGTAAACGGCCCTTGCATCGTGTCACATTGTGATACAGCAGACTATGATGATGACGCATATGACTTTAAAAAGCAATATATTATGTCAACTGAGATTTGCAACTAACCAAACCTAACCAACCTAACTAACCTAACCAAACCAAACTGAGGTTTGCAACTAACCATGCAGCATACATATTGTCCATTTGCTTAATGTCGTGTAATGACTAATGATCCACATAACCTCAACGTTTTAACAGTGAGGCCACAGGAACGACATGCCAATTCTTTGGAAAGACCTTACATCTTCCCAATTTCTCTATATTTAACTTACGTGTAACAACAAAGACAAAAAAGTAGCTTGTAGATTTTAATCTAGGTTCCAATTAACTACTGAAGTGCATCTTTCTGATTTGCTTGATTACAATGACAATGCACTTAAAGGGGACAACAGCGATTATTTATTTGTACTTCCATGCTCAGCTACGCAGTTTGCGAAACTAAACTATCTATGAATATTACTTCAGTTTGAGGATTGCATGTTATTTCCTCAATTCCAATTCATGCAACTGTTGAAGGAAAGAGAAAAACATGTCATCAGGTGGGATTGGTTTATAGCAAACTAACGTAACCTAGCAATTAGCGCGCTAACAAGGTTATGAAATGCAGCTATCGATCTAGCTAAATAGCTGAATGTCAAGGCTTCAAAATTCAGAACTAATAAAACGTTAAATGTCAACATATGATATGTTACAAAAAAACGTGTGCTTATCTTAGCTATCTTGCTAACGACGTGTGAGCAGCCAACCACAAAACTCCAAGATATTAGCTAGCATATACAACACAAAGTTAATGAGCCGCACATCTAGCAATGTCGTCAAATATTTAAACGTTATGTTAAACAATTAAGCCAAAGCTTAGTGTTAATGCTCCCCTTGGTATGCTAGATATCCGCTCTCCTATCACTGCGTGTGCCAAGCGTTTGAATGACGCCTCCGACGTGTTCCTGACTCCTTGTCAAATGGTTTCTAGCCGAAACGACTCCATTCAATGTGAAATATTCACCGACTTTTTAAATAGTTCCGAAGAGTGATGTAGAGGATGGTGACTTTGAAATAGAGGAGGAAGTGTCTGATATGGAAGAGAATGTTGGAGCATAATGAATCCCACTCTGGTGAGGACGAAATTGCTTAAGTGCTGATATTAATGTAAAAAAAATAAAAAGAAGACAATATAGCATGGTCTTCTACCTGAGAGTCGAGGTAGAATGCAGTCTACCCACATTACATAGAAACATGTAAGCACAATCACACACTGGTAAAAGTAGGCAACCTTAAATACTTAACGTAAATAGTTTAAATAAGTGTTCTAGAAATGACGCGAACAGGATTCGAACTAGCGCAGACTTAGACCACCCGGGACGTAAATTTACCTTTTTAATTTGAGCAACATCTGACCATTATTCTCAAATAAAGAGAATGAAATGTAACATTTAAAGTATATTAATGTAAGATTACTTTTTTTTTTACAGACAATATCTTTAAAATCACAGACAATGTAATTATCTTTACATTTTCTTTCAATGCTTCATGCTGTTCATTAACATTGAAAAACTTTGCTATTAATACATACTAAAATAACTGGCTTAATAATTTAAATAACAGTCTGAATATGCATTCCCTGTCATTGAGGTATTGTAAATACTCACAATTTTACAGTTAATATTTGTAATTTAGTGATCAATATCAGTACAATCACACACGAAAGCATTCTTTGTACATTCCCTTGCATCGTTTTATACTGTTTATAAACATCAGAAATCGTTTTTTTACTGTAATTATCTGCATGTAGAATGTAAAACTAAAGTAAATATCCATAAAGCAATGGTAAGAATAGTTGTTTATTTATAATGTATATTATTGTATTTCTACAGCTTATTGTTGTGAAAAAGGGATGTATGGCTGTAAAAATACAGGAAGTGTAATGTATTTCGCATTTACTGACATTTTCTATTATTCTACACAATGAAAGTTAAATATAAATTTATCCCTGCAATTATTATTTTTATTTTTTTTACAGTGTGGTTAACCACTCCTCTCCACTGTATTGCTGGTTAACCACTCCTCTCCACTGTATTGCTGGTTAACCACTCCTCTCCACTGTATTGCTGGTTAACCACTCCTCTCCACTATATTGCTGGTTAACCACTCTTCTCCACTGTATTGCTGGTTAACCACTCCTCTACACTGTATTGCTGGCTAACCACTCCTCTTCACTGTATTGCTGGCTAACCACTCCTCTTCACTGTATTGCTGGTTAACCACTACTCTCCACTGTATTGCTGGTTAACCACTCCTCTCCACTGTATTGCTGGCTAACCACTCCTCTTCACTGTATTGCTGGTTAACCACTACTCTCCACTGTATTGCTGGTTAACCATTCCTCTCCACTGTATTGCTGGTTAACCACTCCTCTCCACTATATTGCTGGTTAACCACTCCTCTCCACTATATTGCTGGTTAACCACTCTTCTCCATTGTATTGCTGGTTAACCACTCCTCTCCACTGTATTGCTGGTTAACCACGCCTCTCCACTGTCACAGTGTAACACCCACCAGGGTTATAAGGGCACAAGGCGAGACCCAAATGCAGACACAGGAGGCAGATGGTAGCGCTCCGAAAGGCAGGTCGGGGACAGGCGAGAGCTCATTAACCAGGTCAGAGTCCAAACAGTACCAGAAGATAGGCAGTCTCGAGGCAGGCCAGGCAGGAGTCAGAAACCAGATCTGAGTCCAAAACATACAAGGGGATAGGCAGGCTGGTAGTCAGAATAGGCAGTGGTCAGGCAGGCGGGTTCAGAGTCAGGACAGGCAAGGGTCGAAACCATGAGGACTAGAAACAAAAGGAGACTGGGAAAAATAGGAGCAAGGAAACCCGCTGGTCAACTTGGCAAACAAGACGAACTGGCACAGAAAGACAGGAAACACAGGGATATATAAACCGGGGATAATAAGTGACACCTGGAGGGGGTGGAGACAATCACAAGGACAGGTAAACCAGATCAGGTTGTCACAAAGGTAGTGCTACTGTACTTTACCCAGGCGGATATTGCTTTATGTAGGTCACTTACTCTGCTTATGAAACACCCAATTATTAACGCAGTAAAGAACCATGTCTATTGGAGGAACAGAGCGTTGACGCCTAT
This sequence comes from Oncorhynchus clarkii lewisi, assembly GCF_045791955.1. Classification (NCBI taxonomy): domain Eukaryota; kingdom Metazoa; phylum Chordata; class Actinopteri; order Salmoniformes; family Salmonidae; genus Oncorhynchus; species Oncorhynchus clarkii. The sequence goes on along the minus strand of NC_092177.1, from coordinate 26,836,957 downwards.
TTTTATCTCAACCTTCCTTTCTCAGACAGGACAGGACAGGACAGGACAGAGCTGTTCCTTGTTTTTAGTCTTGGAGATGGCACCAAAAATCCCTCTTATAGTGTGTGTGCATGTGTGCTTGCATGTGTGCGACTGTGCATGTGTGTGCGTAAGGGGTGCGATCGAGAGTGTGTGTGTATGTCTGTGCTGGTGTTTTAGCCACCAGTGTGATTTAGCAGCAGCAGACAGGCTTACGAGTAAGAGTATTAACCTGATTCTGATGGATCTAATAGCTCTTAATACTTAATTAGTGTAGCAACAGTAACATGCTAGCCAATCTGCTCGCCACTGACTGCTGAGGCCAGGGTTTTTGTTTCAGCCTGAATTAAAACACCACATCTGGGCCCTGCCTCGAAGACAGCTAATTGTACTGTGAGGGCTCCAGCTGTTAGCATCTCTGTGTGCTGTAGTTACTGTTCTACATGTGAGACAAGCAAGCAAACAAATGAAACAGCAGGAACCTGTAACCTGTTTCCCGATGCTCTGCAGTAGAGCATCAGTGGTATGAAATCGTGATCTTGTCATGTATTAGGCCTATTATAATCTTTGTGCCGCCATATTGATCTGCAATTTCATACGCTAAGATAAGATGAGTGGTCCAGTGTTTAAAATCATTTAAGAGACAATGCAATCCTCTAATTCATGGAGGATATTTTCAGCAAGCTGAATTGGATTAGCCTGAACTGTGATAAAAGTGTGTTTTTGTACAATGACATAGTATGAGCTTTTTGTCTTTTCAATGTATATACTATATGCACTTGATTTGTGTAAATAGCAGTTGTTGCTCGTTATCAAACCAAGAGAATGGCTCTGTAAGGTCATAGTTCACGTGGTTATGGGATTGACAAAAAAACAGTGTTGTGGTTATAAAGAGTCTGAGAGACTGATTAATTTGATGACATGGTTCATATTCTCCTGCTGCTGTGTTTGTGCACATTGCTTTCTACTTGTAGTTTAAATCCATTTGAGCATGTGTTCATGCATGCGTGTTTGGGTGGACAGAGATGGCTGTGAGATGAGGTCATTCCCACAGACAGTTGAGGTCATGCATGAGGGACAGATCACTGCTTTCCCTTATTTGTTGTTGAAACAAAATGTTCTGATAGTAATTTTCTGTGTTTGGATGTTCTGCTTGTAAATTCTACAGTGTCAATAAAAGCTTTAAAAGGAGCTGCTGCTGTGTTGCTGCGAGCCACTGACAAACTAACACCCTAACAACACACAACCCGCAGGAGAACTCATAAGCTAAGTGCAGAATGTTTCCCGGTGTTGCCTTGTCTCTTTTTAAGAGCCTAGTTTCTTCCCCTTCTACTGCACCAAACTAAACGGTAATCCTTCCGAATGTGAGACCCCAGAAACCACATTGAACACTATTCACCGTTCCTGTCTCTCTCTGCGACATCCATCACAATAGGTCCATTGTGCCGCCATCCACCGTTCCTGTCCCTCGCTGCGACATCCATCACAATAGGCCCATGGTGCCGCCATCCACTTTGCCTCTGACTCTTAATGTTAGGGCGTATATGAGCCTTCACACAGAGCGGAGGGCTTGATGCTCAGGGCTGCGATCAAGTGACAGAGTGAAAGTGAAGGTGGGGTAGTGCAGGTTAGAATTACATAGCCCAGAATGGAATGTTTTAGGGGGTTTACGGTAAGTGTGGGTGTGTGTGTTGCTCGGTTGAGAGAGAGGGGGATATTCTTGTCTGGTGTGAGGCTAGTGTTTGGTAGAAGATTAGGTTGAATGTGGTTTTTGTTTTATACATGCATAGACACACCAAGACTATCATACATCTAGGCATGTACTGTGCTGAAATCTTCCAGTATATTCACACAAGGACGTTTTTATCTTCCCTTGGCTAAACAATAGCAGTGAGGCAGGGCTACCACAAAACGTGTGGCTAGGCGATATTTGCCTCAGCACTTTTCAATCAGGTGTACCACTTTTTATTTTTATTTTATTTTTATGTAGTGACGCAAATTGTTTAAAGAGGAGCAAGGTGCTGTTTTTTAGACCGATGCCTCTTGTCTTTCACAACTGAGTTCTGCTGCATGCTCTTTGCGTGTCTTGACCAATCACATTCACGGAATTTGCAGATGCCACCCACAACGCACAACGCTCAAAGCTCAAGGCGCGCTCTCCACTTTCCTCCAGTATTTATTTAGTAAGCGTGATAACATGGGAATTAGACTATGTTCAGTCTGATCAACTGTAGGCTACTAACATCAGCAGCTTCCTAGTCTAGCCTACTACGCGCCCTGTTCCTCTGGCCAGGGTTAACGAAGTATTTATAGCCCATTTGTTTGTGAGAAAATGTGAATAGGATCAAGTTTGGTTTACATTCAAAATTGGACTGACTAGGCTACAATCAGAAATGTTTATCTGTAATGAATCAATAAACACAATAACTGCCAGGTAATGTTTTATTAGGCCTACAGTTGCATAGGGCAGGACTACACGATGCAAACCTGCGTAAAGCTTGCTCAGCCCTGTGAGTTTTATTGTCAAATCATGTTGCTTTCTCTGTGTCTTTGTATAGGAAACCCCCTTAGTCGTTCTTTAAAATATAATTCATATGAACAAGTACAAGGTTGCTGCAGTTTGACAGGGTTCTCATCCTCCCAAGGCCAGGAGTTTTTGCATGAGTATTTTTTAAACCATGTGACCTGATTAAAAAAAGTCTGGTCCCATCATAGCCCATTTTACACGTTTTTACAACAGATGAACCACGTTCTACCAGAGTTTTACCTAGTTAGGTTACCAGATAAGGAAAATATGGGCCCCAGAATTTTTTTCGCCACACCACTCTGGGACATATGTTGTCACCTCTGTGGAGAGAGGATTCCTTCTCCCTGTATCCAGATGACCGCAGAGCAGTATGCCTCTCGTTGTGACAAAGCCAAGGCGATAAGAGACCTAAGACCTAAGAAGGTGGGAAACGGGGAAAAAACATTACGTGAACCTTGTAACATAATTGAGAACAAATTAGGAAAGCGGGAGAAATAAAATTTCCCCGAATTTCATTGTCTACAGCAGGCACTGCCCCCCCCCCTCCCCCTTCCCGATCTTTTCCTCTTCCCCTCTCTCTCTCTGCGCCTGCTTTCTTTCAGAACCGCGGATAGCGACATGCCTCGCGGAGCTCCGTTGCCAGGGCAACGCGCTGCCTGCTTGCAGTGGCTCCTGGTGTGCTTTGAAGCAGCTGTAATTGTATATTCTGACAAGACCCTCAGCTCCGGATGCAGCATCTGCAAAGCATTCAGTGCAGTGATCTAGGCTATATAAAGCACCGTTGAAAAGTAGGTAAATTAGTTATCTCACCGTTTCACAATACACATGTGATGGCAGTAATCTTCGAGATGACCTGGTGGAGGGGGAGAGACATGGAGGCAGAATTGGAGAGAGATATGTAGACACGGGTTGCTCAGACTGTTATGGTCTGTCTTAACACAATTTACTGGTCGGCCATGCAGCCAGTTACCATACTATCTATCACGCATGTGTCGGGGAAGACATTCAATTGTCTCTACTGAATGAACCTAGCACTCTCAGCCATAGGATGTCGCTGTTTACTGTTGCAATAGCAGAACAGGATGGGTTGTTCAAATAACCCATTATAGACCTACACAAGACAAGCCTAGGAAAGCTGAAGTGACAAAAATGTAGATATCTATCATTTTAATACTGTGACACACTGACTGCATTACTTGTGATATCTATCACATCTAAATGTTTAATGTAATTGAATAGATGATGTAATCATTTTAAAAATAGTGGTGAGTAAGCTGAATGTCGTGGTATTATAGAGGCTTCCAACTCAAAGTATAACAACTGATAAAATAAGGACAGTATATTGCTGATAAAATAAGGTCAGTATATTGCTAAAAATAAAAATAGGCTTGGCTTGTAGTCAGCATTCCAATTCATCCCAAAGGTGTTCGATGGGTTTGAGGTCAGGGTTCTGTGCAGGGAAGTCAAGTTTTTCCACACCGATCTCAACAAACCATTTCTGTATGGACATCGCTTTGTGCCCAGGGGGCATTGTCATGCTGAAACAGGTAAGGGCCTTCCCCAAACTGTTGCCACAAAGTTGGAAGCACAGAATCGTCTATAATGTCATTGTATTCTGTAGTGTTAAGATGTCCCTTCACTGGAACTAAGGGGCCCAAACCATGAATAACAGTCCCAGACCATTATTCCCCCTCCACCAAACTTTACAGTTGACACTATGCACTGGGGCAGATAGCGTTCTCCGGGCATCCACCATACTCAGATTCATCCCTCCAGAGAATATGTTTCCACTGCTCCAGAGTCCAGTAACTGACAGCTTTACACCACTCCAGCTGATGCTTGGCATTGTGTATGGTGATCTTAGGCTTGTGTGATCTTAGGTTTGTGTTTCATAAAGCTCCCGACGAATAGTTATTGTGCTGACGTTGTTTCCACAGGAAATTTGGAACTCGGTAGTGAGTGTTGCAACCGAGGACAGACGATTTTTATGCACTCCGCACTCAGCACTCTGCGCTCCCGTTCTGTGAGCTTGTGCGGCCTACCACTTTGGGGCTGAGCCGTCATTTCCATTTCACAGTAACAGAACTTACAGTTGACAGGGGAAGCTCTAGCAGGGCAGAAATTTGATGAACTGACTTATTGGAAAGATGGCATCCTGTGACGGTGCCACGTTGCAGCTGAGCTCTTCAGTAAGGCCATTCTACTACCAATGTTTGTCTATGGAGATTGCATGGCTGTGTGCTTGATTTTATACATCTGTCAGCAACGGTGTGGCTGAAAAATGAATCCAGCAATTTGAAGGGGTGTCCACACACTTTTGTATATATAGCGTATCTTTACTTTTACTCAAGTATGACAATTGTATACTTTTTCCACCACTGATAAGGACAGTATATTGCTGTGACAAAGTATACATGTAAATCAGCCTGTTGTTTGTAATGATTGTTTTTTCTTAACTGTGCCATTGGAAACATGTTCTGTGAATCCCAGTGTACTGTTTTTTTCACCCATGCCCTTTATGTATATAATGTTCAATACGTTTCAATAAGGACAGTATATTTCTCATCAAATAAGGACAGTATATTGCTAATCAAGTAAGGACAGTATTTTGCTCATAAAATAAGGACAGTGTATTGTAAGAGGTGATACAATTAGGTTGATCCGAAAGACAGTTACTTCAAAGCCAGGTCATGACGGTGTTGGCCTACAGGTTAAGAACCACAAGTTTTTTAATTTTTTAAATTCAAAATACAGGTAAACAATTTACATTCTTACATCATACAAAACAGAACGCAGGTATTAACGAGAAAATACTAAAACAAACAAGAAATAAAAATGTATAAGAATTATAGTGCAATTGTATTCACTCTGAAAAAATCTTATTGTAATGATTTAGGAAAATGTTGTTATTGTTATTGTTCACTAGGGTTAATGTTTTAATAAAATAGAATTTAAAAAAAATAAAAAATAAAAAAAATGTTGGTATAGAATTTTGTAATTTTTGTTTGTGTATAAAGTATTTGGCAACAATAATTTAAAAAGAACAATCATTTCAGTGGTCTTGTTATCATTGCAATAGTAACATATATATTTCATGTCAAAAACACAGGCAGTGTTCATAATGGTAAATAAGTATTTTGCAAGGTTTTCCCCAAATTCTGACACAAATTTACATTCAAAGAACAAGTGAGACAGATTCTCACCTTCTTTTTCACAGAAAACGCTGTTATCATCAATAGCCACAAATTTGGATATCATAGAATTACAAGGATATATCTTATGTAATATTTTAAAGTGCACTTCCGATACTTGTTTGGTATAGAATATTTGTATGGCCTTAACCATGCATTTTTCCAGACAATGTCAGGAATAAGCATGTTCCAGAAAAACGTTCCTCTCTGTGTAAGTTGGTTTTGTGAATGAAGAATTTGTCTTATATATTTATTACAACAAGATCTCTCAAGTAAGCCCACGCCTTCCAATCTGAGTTCTGGATAAACTTTGTGATCATTCCCAAAACTAAGATGAGTTTTCATTAGTGTAGTTAGACCACTGGGAACGGCTTTGATCACAGAAATAAACTCTCTGAAAGGTATTGGAAACTCTTTCAATGTTATAAATTGTTCATATGTGAGAATATTACCCTTGTTGTCGAAAACATCAAGAACAAAGTCAATATTCCTCTCATGCCAGCTGGGGTAGAACAATTACCTATTCCTTACAGTTATGTCTGAATTATTCCACAAAAGAGCTTTATGTGGGGAAAAATTGTGCAGGAAACATATTTTCCAGGCCATTAAAGCTTGTTGATGAAACCTAACCAATTTAGTAAAAATTGAAGACCTCCCAACTTATTACACATTATTTGGAATGAAATACAATATTGAATCAGTATTGATCAAACACATTTTCAACCAGTTGATCTTGAAAGTGTTATTTATGTCAACAGAATCCAACACTTCCAGACCTCCTTCAGCTCTTTTATTAGAAAGGACTGACTGTTTTAGTTTGTGAGACTTATTTTTCCAGATGAAGTCAAGAAACGACTTATCTCTCAATATGTAGCGGGATTTACACATAAAGATAATGAGGGGTACACCAAACGAGACAGTCCCTCTGCCTTGGACAGAAGTACTCTCCCAAGTATAGAAAGATCTCTTTGTAGTCAATTATTAAATATATTTTAGATTTTCTCAATTTTAGGAGAGAAATTCAAATGTTGTCTGACTAAGTGGTTTTTTGACAGATGTATTCCTAAATATTTAACACAGTCCTTTACAGGAATATTTTATATTTCTTTATCATCAGAGTCAAATAAACATAATATTTCACATTTAGAAACATTCAGTTTTAATCCTGATGCAATAGAAAATGCAGTTATAGCATTAAGGGCATGGGCGAACTGGTCTTTGTCTCTTAAGAAAAGAGTAGTATCATCAGCCAGTTGGGAAATTTTGATTTCTTTGTTAAAAATGGTTAAGCCATGCGAATTTGCATTATTCAGAATATCTAGAGATAGAAGTTCCACAACCAAAATGAATAAAAATGGCGAAATTGGGCATCCTTGTCGTACACTTCTGTTGATACTGAATCCTTTGGAAGTATTAAGGTTTAGTAACACAGAACAATTTATAACTTTGTAAAACATGCGAATTACGTTGATAAAATTTTCACCGAATCCAAAAAGTTTAAGTGACCTAAAGAGAAATTCGTGTTCAGTTCATGTCAAAGGCTTTACAGAATCCAAAAATAAGACTACCGCATCTGAGTAATTTGCATCTGAATAATCTATAAGGTCCTTCATAAATCCTGTTTGAGTCTCATTTATAATGGTATCTATCCCTTTCTTTAAACTTTTGGCATATACCAGAGCAATCAATTTGTAATCAATATTTAATAAAGTAATTGGTCTCCAATTGTCAATGAGAGAAGGGTCTTTATCGGGCTTCGGAATCAATGAAATGAGGCCCTGTTTCATAGTGGAGACCATTTCCCCACTTTTAATGCAATCTTGAAATATTAAAAATCGCATCTTCTAGTAACTCGCGAAACTGTATATAGAATTCAACTGACAGGCCATCAGGGCCAGGTGATTTCCTTTTAAGAACCACAAGGTGCCCAGACGCATGATGGTGCTGTTACATCATAAACGGGTAATAGAGGCGCGTAATAGGGCTGTTCTTGAAGGGATGAGACATTCAGTAGCTGCAGAGAGACAGCAGCATCAGGGCGGACGTTAAAGAGCGCTATTCTAAATGGAAAGACGATAGAAATAACAAACACTTGTAGTGCGATTCACTGATACGGAATTTATTTGTGTGCTTTCAGATTTGAGCATTGCTGCGTTAGGCCTATAGCCTAGTTTTTCTAGCAAACAATGGCGGTACAAACCCGAAAAAGACGGTGGTTAGGTGGATGGGCATTTCCTTATTTTGCTCTTCTTTTTCTTCATTTGAAAGGAATCTCCGGACAGATACGATACTCCATTCAAGAGGAATTGAAAGTGGGAACGGCAGTTGGGAATATAGCTAAAGACTTGGGATTCGACAACTCGAGACTAGCGGACCGGAATCTCCGCATTGTGTCTGGAACAAAGCACGAGCTCTTCCAGGTTAACCAGAGAGATGGTGCTTTGTTAGTGAACCACAGAGTAGACAGAGAGGAACTGTGCGTAAAAAATACGCCGTGTTTCATCAACCTAAAAGCGGTGATAGAAAATCCGCTAGAAATGCACCAAGTGACAGTAGAGATAATAGATGTAAATGATAATTCCCCTAAATTCCCCGAGGAAACATATAATTTGGAAATACTAGAGTCCGCATTGGCAGGGACACGGTTTCAAGTGGAGGGAGCACACGACTCAGATGTAGGCTTAAATGCTTTACAGTCTTACACCTTAAGCCACAACCAGTATTTTCGTGTGGAAACAGAAGAATTTGGTGAAGACGGTAAAATCCCATTTCTAGTATTACAAAAACCATTGGATAGGGAGATAATTTCTCAACACACGTTGCTGTTAACAGCGTTAGATGGGGGCAAGCCACCCAAAACAGGAGCCCTTAATATCACAGTTATTGTGTCTGATATAAATGACAATGCACCAGTGTGTGACAAGCAGAAATACACAGTAACCGTAGAGGAAAGCGCACCTGCGGGGACATTTTTAATTCGATTGAATGCCTCTGATACGGACGAGGGTCTAAATGGCGAGGTCAAATACTCTTTGCGAGGCAAATTTAGAGCTATTGGTGCTGAGCCCTTTGAGTTGGACAGTAAAACAGGAGAGCTAAAAGTGAAGGGAGGCCTTGATTTCGAGGAGAAGCAAGTGTATGAGATGAAGGTACTGGCAGCGGACACAGGAGCAGTGTCTCTCTCCACACACTGCAACGTGCTGGTCAGAGTTGAAGACGTGAACGACAACAGGCCCGAGATTGACGTCACCTCTCTGTCCAGTCTGATCCCCGAGGACGCACCTCCCGGTACGGTGGTAGCGTTAATGGGGATGACAGACCTGGACTCGGGTGTGAACGGACAGGTAGTCTGTTCTTTACCGAAGGATTTACCGTTTGATCTGAAGCCTTCTCCGGATGGGCATTTCTATTCGTTAGTCACGAATGAATTCCTTGATAAAGAGTCTGTGGCTCGGTATGATATTACCATCACGGCTAAAGACTTAGGAACCCCTCCTTTGACATCAACTAAAGTCATTCAAGTGGAGGTAGTAGATGTTAACGATAACAATCCTCTTTTCACTGAAAATCCTTACACATTTTATGTAGTTGAAAACAATAAGCCCGGCATGCCTATTTTCTCTGTAAGCGCTTCTGATTTTGATGAAGGAGAAAATGCAGCCATTACATATTCACTGGACCGTGGGAGCATGGGACAAAGCGTGACATCCTTCCTAAACATAAATGAAGGCAACGGTAACATTTATGCACTAAAGAGCTTTGACTTTGAAACCCTCAAAACATTCCAGTTTCACATCATTGCCAAGGACTCTGGAACTCCGTCACTAAGCAGCAACGTCACAGTGAATGTGTTCATCCTGGATCAGAACGACAACGTTCCAGTGATCTTGTATCCAGTCAGCGCTAATGGTTCCACTGAAGGTGTGGAGGAGATTCCCCGCAATGTGAACGCAGGCCATTTGGTAACTAAAGTGAGAGCCTATGACGCTGATATAGGATATAACGGCTGGTTATTATTTTCACTGCAGGAAGTTACTGACCACAGTCTCTTTGCTTTGGACCGCTATACAGGACAGATAAGGACACTTCGGTCATTCACAGAGACAGACGAGGCTGAGCATAAACTGGTCATACTGGTAAAAGACAATGGGAACGTTTCACTCTCAGCAACAGCTACTGTGATTATCAACGTTGTGGAGCCCAAAGAGGCCTTTGCAGCTTCTGATGTTAAAAGCCCAGTAAAAGACGAGGAGGAGAACAGCGTTACATTTTATTTGATCATAACTTTGGGGTCAGTTTCAGCACTTTTTATCATCAGTATCATCGTGTTGATTGTAATGCAGTGCTCCAAAGCCCCAGACGATTCCTCCAAGTATTTACAAGATGTGAATTACGACGGAACACTGTGCCACAGCATCCAGTACCGATCCGGAGACAAACGGTACATGTTAGTTGGACCCAGAATGAGTATAGGTTCTACTATAGTCCCGGGTAGCAATGGGAATACTCTAGTGATACCTGATCACAGGAGGAGTGCTTCTGGAGAGGTAAGAACTGTTTTTATCCGTTCCTGCCTATTAAATCAGAGAAAGAGACATGTTGTGAGTGAATGTGTGTGCGAGCATGTTGTCGTCTGTGCGTAATGTCCATACGCTAAACTCGCTGTGGGGGGCGCTGTCCATGGTGCTGAATTCCAACCTCACTTCTTAGGTTAGCTGGTGAGTGCATGCTATGCTAGGCTACTGCCTGAGGCGTATTATCTGTTATTTAACTGTGCACTCCTTCAATTTAGTATGTTTATCTTCCTCCCCTATCTAAACACCTCTTTATCTTTACTCGTTATTTTATTTGTATTTTTACTGATATCGGCGTATTTACTGGACTCGATACAGACGACACACACGGGGCTCATCGTAGCCTGTTGGGTGGATAAGTATCCCGGACCACATGGTGTCAGTGTAACATAAGGAGACTGTTTGGTACTTTGTAGATTAGACCCTACCCCTCTCTGGGCTGTTTTGTTTCACACATTGAGAGACTGGTGTGGACATCCGAACAAGACGTGTATAGATAGTCAGATAATAGGTGTATTATTTTTCGGTACTGAAGCATTTGATGCAGTATGGATCCTTACGAGTTGGCCATCTGATCAGTAGGTTTGTATTTTTTCATTGAGGATTGTGCTTAATTGTCTGTTTAACGATGGGAGGCGGAGGACAAAGGCGCAGATGGGAATACTGGTGTGTTGCTCTGCGTTTCTCTTTGCTGCTGTGCTTCGTGGAGCAGGTTTCGGCTCAGATAAGGTACTCTATTCCAGAGGAGGTGAAAGAGGGATCCGTTGTTGGAAATGTTGCTAAGGATTTGGGTCTTGACGTCAGTACTTTGGTGGAGAGGCGGTTTCGTATCGTTTCTGGATCTAAGGACGCTCTTTTCCATGTTAATCAGAACAATGGCGTCTTGTATGTTCATAAGAATATCGACAGAGAGGAGCTCTGTACTGGCACTGGCGTGTGCTTGATAGACCTTGAAATTATCGTTGAAACCCCGCTTGAAGCCCATTATGTAGGTGTAGAAATCACAGATGTGAATGATAATTCACCTAATTTTCCAGAAAAGGAACAGAAATTTGAGATAGCTGAGCATACCCCTCCAGGTACACGGTTCCAATTACATGCAGCTCGTGATCCTGATGTTGGGATGAATTCAGTTCATACCTATAAAATAACGTCTAACGATCATTTCGAAATCGATGTGCGGCAAAGCGACGAGGACAAAATACCGTTTTTAGTTTTAAAGAAGTCGCTAGATAGGGAACAAAACCACAACTACACGCTTCTCCTAACAGCGATAGATGGAGGTATTCCTCAAAGATCAGGCACGCTAAATGTTACAATTGTTGTTCTAGATAGTAATGATAACCGTCCCGTCTTTAGTCAGGATACATATAATGTTAGGATACAAGAAAACGTTGGAGTTGGTACAGTTGTTATTAGAGTAAATGCAACTGATGCAGATGAAGGAAGTAATAGTGAGGTTGAGTTCAGCCTGGGTAAAACCTTAAGGAGAAAAGTCTATGATATGTTTGAACTGGATAGGCTAACTGGAGACATTAGAGTTAAAGGTGAGGTGGACTTCGAGGACACAGAGGTGTATAAACTAGATGTTCAGGCCTCGGACAAAGGACAACCTCCACTGACTGTGGAATGTAGAGTGATCATAAAGATAATCGATATTAATGACAATGAGCCAGAAATTGATGTAACATCCCTCTCTAATACAGTGTCTGAAGAGTCCAAGCCAGGAACTGTTATTTCTCTCATCAGTGTCTCAGATAAAGACTCCGGTATTAATGGTAAAGTGATTTCAAGTATATCGGAGAATATACCTTTTGAATTGAAGCCATCATATAAAGAAAACGTATATTCTATAGTCACAAAAGGACGTTTAGATCGAGAACTCGTCTCCCATTATGACATCACTATAACAGCCACTGACTGTGGTCAGCCTCCTCTGTCCACATTAAAAACTCTGAGCATCCAGATATCAGATGTGAACGATAACAGTCCAGAATTCTACCAAAACCCTCTTGAGCTGTACTTAGTGGAAAATAACGCCCCTGGTGCATCCGTATTCTCTGTAATCGCTTCTGATAAAGACTTAAATGAAAATGCTGCTATTTCATATCACACAATTAGAGGAGAAGGCACACAGAACGATATGACATCTTTCCTGAATATCAATTCTGACAACGGACTTATTTCCGCTCTAAAAAGCTTTGACTTTGAAACCCTCAAAACATTCCAATTCCAAGTTGTAGCTACAGACTCTGGAACTCCGTCACTAAGCAGCAACGTCACAGTGAATGTGTTCATTCTGGATCAGAACGACAACGCTCCAGTGATCTTGTATCCAGTCAGCGCTAATGGTTCCACTGAAGGTGTGGAGGAGATTCCCCGCAATGTGAACACAGGCCATTTGGTGACTAAAGTGAGAGCCTATGACGCTGATATAGGATATAACGGCTGGTTATTATTTTCACTGCAGGAAATTACTGACCACAGTCTCTTTGCTTTGGACCGCTATACAGGACAGATAAGGACACTTCGGTCATTCACAGAGACAGACGAGACTGAGCATAAACTGGTCATACTGGTAAAAGACAATGGGAACGTTTCACTCTCAGCAACAGCTACTGTGATTATCAACGTTGTGGAGCCCAAAGAGGCTTTTGCAGCTTCTGATGTTAAAAGCGCAGTAAAAGACGAGGAGGAGAACAGCGTTACATTTTATTTGATCATAACTTTGATGTCAGTTTCAGCACTTTTTATCATCAGTATCATTGTGTTGATTGTAATGCAGTGCTCCAAAGCCCCAGACGATTCCTCCAAGTATTTACAAGATGTGAATTACGACGGGACACTGTGCCACAGCATCCAGTACCGATCCGGAGACAAACGGTACATGTTAGTTGGACCCAGAATGAGTATAGGTTCTACTATAGTCCCGGGCAGCAATGGGAATACTCTAGTGGTACCTGACCACAAGAGGAGAGCTTCTGGAGAGGTAAGAAATTACCCTAACCTTTACTCTCCATAATGTATTTTATTTTTATCATGTTTGGTCCGTGGCTAATGTACGTAGGCAAAGTGGTTGCTGTCCATAGTGCTGAACTTCAAGCTCCCCTAATTAGTTGGAGAGATTATGCTTGACTACTACCATACCTGCGTTTTCTGTTATTTTGCTATGTATCTGCTCACCTTCCATCTCAATTTGTTTTTTTCTCGTTATTTGATAGCTAATGTATGCATATTTATTGGTATGTAATCTCTCGGAGCTCATATATTGTGGATGGAATCCCAGCCCACAGGGTGCCAGTGTAGCACAATGATACTGTTTGGTGCTATGTACTATAGGCCTTGCCCCTCTCTGGGCTGTTTTGTTCTGCTTCTATCTCATTTGGTTTGTTCTAGAGAGAGCTGAGCATAAATCCGAAAACCCTGATATGTTGGACAGAGAGAACCGTATTATTTTCCGGTGCTGAAATATTGGATACAGTATGGATAATAACGACTTGTCTATCTGAATATTAGGATAATATTTTTTTCTATTTGAGGATTGTGCATAATTGCCTGTTTAACGATGGGAAACGGAGGACAAAGGCGCAGATGGGAGTACTGGTGTGTTGCTCTGCGTTTCTCTTTGCTGCTGTGCTTCGTGGAGCAGGTTTCGGCTCAGATAAGGTACTCTATTCCAGAGGAGGTGAAAGAGGGATCCGTTGTTGGAAATGTTGCTAAGGATTTGGGTCTTGACGTCAGTACTTTGGTGGAGAGGCGGTTTCGTATCGTTTCTGGATCTAATGACGCTCTTTTCCAGGTTAATCAGAACAATGGCGTCTTGTATGTTCATAAGAATATCGACAGAGAGGAGCTCTGTGATGGCACTGGCGCTTGTCTGATAAACCTGAAAATCGCTGTTGAAACCCCTTTAGAGATTCATTATGTAGGTGTAGAAATAACGGATGTTAATGATCACTCGCCCAGTTTTACTGAAAAGGATCTGCACTTAAAGATAGCGGAAAATACCCTTCCTGATACGCGCTTTGAACTCCAGACTGCACGGGATGCAGATGTTGGATTGAACTCTGTGCGCATGTACGTATTAAGTAGTAATCCTCATTTCGAGTTGGAATTAATTGATAATGGAGACGAAGACAAAGTTCCGTTTTTAATCTTAAGGAAGGCTATTGATAGAGAACAAAACACAAACCACTCATTCATTTTAACAGCAATAGATGGAGCCAATCCTCCGAGATCAGGTACACTAAATATTACGGTTACCGTTGTTGATGTCAATGACAATCGACCCGTTTGTGGTAAAGATATCTATTCTGTTACTATCCAGGAAAATGCACCTATTGGAACAACCGTTTTAAACATAAACGCCACTGACACAGACGAAGGTCAAAATGGTGAAGTTGAATATGCACTTGGTAGAAACATAAAGCGCAAAGTCCATGACATATTTAATTTGAACAGTCTTACTGGTGAAATTCGTGTCATAGGTCCAGTAGACTTTGAAGAGAATGAGGTTTACAAATTAACAGTGCAAGCCTCTGACAACGGACAACCCCCACTATCAGTCGACTGTAGAGTTGTCATCAAGATAACGGATGTAAACGACAATAAACCAGAAATAGAGGTGACGTCACTGTCTAACCTGATATCCGAGGACTCAAAGTCTGGGACAGTCATATCTCTCATTAGCGTAACGGATACAGACTCCGGTAACAACGGCAAAGTCCTATTAACAATATCCGAGGACGTCCCATTTGAATTAAAACCATCATTTCAGGACAATGCGTATTCTGTCGTCACAATAGGGCGATTAGATCGAGAACTCGTCTCCCATTATGACATCACTATAACAGCCACGGACTGTGGTCAGCCTCCTCTGTCCACAGTCAACACTCTGAACGTCCAGATATCAGATGTGAACGATAACAGCCCAGAGTTCTCCCAAAACCCTATTGAGCTGTACTTACTGGAAAATAACGCCCCTGGTGGGTCCATATTCTCTGTAAGCGCCTCTGATAAAGACTTAAATGAAAATGCAGCAATTTCATATCACATTGTTAGAGGTGAAGGGACACAAAATGTTATTGCATCTTTCCTGAATATCAATTCTGATAATGGACATATTTCCGCTCTAAAAAGCTTTGACTTTGAAACCCTCAAAACATTCCAATTCCAAGTTGTAGCTACAGACTCTGGAACTCCGTCACTAAGCAGCAACGTCACAATAAACGTGTTCATTCTGGATCAGAACGACAATGCTCCAGTGATCTTGTATCCAGTTAGTAATAATGGTTCCGCTGAAGGTGTGGAGGAGATTCCCCGCAATGTGAACGCAGGCCATCTGGTGACTAAAGTGAGAGCCTATGACGCTGATATAGGATATAACGGCTGGTTATTATTTTCACTGCAGGAAGTTACTGACCACAGTCTCTTTGCTTTGGACCGCTATACAGGACAGATAAGGACACTTCGGTCATTCACAGAGACAGACGAGGCTGAGCATAAACTGGTCATACTGGTAAAAGACAATGGGAACGTTTCACTCTCAGCAACAGCTACTGTGATTATCAACATTGTGGAGCCCAAAGAGGCTTTTGCAGCTTCTGATGTTAAAAGCGCAGTAAAAGACGAGGAGGAGAACAGCGTTACATTTTATTTGATCATAACTTTGGTGTCAGTTTCAGCACTTTTTATCATCAGTATCATCGTGTTGATTGTCATGCAGTGCTCCAAAGCCCCAGACGATTCCTCCAAGTATTTACAAGATGTGAATTACGACGGGACACTGTGCCACAGCATCCAGTACCGATCCGGAGACAAACGGTACATGTTAGTTGGACCCAGAATGAGTATAGGTTCTACTATAGTCCCGGGCAGCAATGGGAATACTCTAGTGGTACCTGAACACAGGAGGAGTGCTTCTGGAGAGGTAAGCGCTGCACATTTATAATCTTATGTGCTTGTTTTTGGCCTATATGGGTGTTTGGGAAATATGATGATACAGCAACACTCCTTTTTCTACAAACGGCATTTCTGTGCATAATGGCTGGTGCGGTTGAGGTAATCTCTAGTGGTGCTGATTTGTACATTCATTGTTTTCCGTTGAACGGGTGTTGTTGCCTTCTCTTCTTTTTTAAGTGTGTTGGCCAATTCTCTACATCATCTTAGTAGCCTACTGTTCTATACCATTTTATATTCTTCCTCGACCTTTCCTCACCCTTTTACATTGCTATTCTTAAGGGCTCCCGAATGGTGCAGCGTTCTAAGGCACTGCATCCTGGTTCGAATCCCGGCTGTATCACATCCGGACGTGATTGGGAGTCCCATAGGGCGGCGTACAATTGGCCCATCGTTGTCCGGGGTAGGCCATCATTGTAAATAAGAATTCGTTCTTATCTGATTTGCCTAGTTAAATAAAGGTTAAATGAAAAAAATGGGCCCATTGCAACTGGGGCTTTTATCAATACAAATAGTCACAAGCAAATGTATGTACAAAACAATGCAGTCTACAGTGGTAAACAGGAGCTCGGAGCGCTGGGTGTCAGTATAACACAAGGTGACTGACTGACTGGTGCTTTGTAGAATAGGCCCTGCCCCTCTCTGGGTTATTTCGTTCCGTACATAGGTCGGGGCCGAAATTAGAACAAGACGATAGACATAAAGGATTGTCTTCTATTTCGCTGATGAAACATTGGATAAAGTGTGGATAGAACCCCGTTTGCCATCTGATCTCCAGGATTGTATTTTTTCATTGAGGATTGTCTTTCATTTTATATTTAACGATGGGAGACGGAGGACAAAGGCGCAGATGGGAGTACTGGTGTGTTGCTCTGCGTTTCTCTTTGCTGCTGTGCTTCGTGGAGCAGGTTTCGGCTCAGATAAGGTACTCTATTCCAGAGGAGGTGAAAGAGGGATCCGTTGTTGGAAATGTTGCTAAGGATTTGGGTCTTGACGTCAGTACTTTGTTGGAGAGGCGGTTTCGTATCGTTTCTGGATCTAAGGACGCTCTTTTCCAGGTTAATCAGAACAATGGCGTCTTGTATGTTCATAAGAATATTGACAGAGAGGAGCTTTGTGTCGGAAATGTTGCATGTGTGATAGATCTAGAGATCATTGTTGAAAACCCGTTAGAAGTCCATTACGTAGGTGTAGAAATAACAGACATAAACGACCATACCCCCAGCTTCTCCGAGAAAGATATACACATCAAAATAGCTGAGAATAAATTGCCAGGGGCTCGTTTTGAACTCCAGGCTGCGCGTGATTTGGACTATGGCATAAATTCAGTACGTACCTATAAATTAAATCAAAACGAGCATTTTGATTTAGAGCTGCGAGATAGCGGGGAAGGTTATAAAATCCCTTTTTTGGTTTTACAGAAAGCCTTAGATAGGGAACTGAAGACCAAACATCTATTACTATTGACAGCATTGGATGGGGGGAATCCACCTGGAACAGGTACTCTGAACATCACTGTCACAGTCCTTGATACAAATGATAATCAACCTGTATGTAGCCAAGACGTCTACTCAGTGACGTTACAGGAAAATGCTGATATCGGTAGGATTGTAGTAAGGGTTAACGCAACTGATACAGACCATGGATCAAATGGAGAAGTTGAATATACACTTGGTAGGAATTTAAAGCGTGGAGTATATGACATATTTGAACTGGATAGCCTCACTGGAGATATTCGGGTTAAAGGTCCAGTAGATTTCGAGGATAATGAGGTGTACAGGTTAAATATAGAGGCGTCTGATAAAGGCCAACCTCCACTGACTGTTGACTGTCGAGTTATTATAAAGATAACTGATGTAAATGACAATAAACCATCTATTGGTGTTACGTCCCTCTCTAAGACGGTGTCTGAAGTTTCTAAACCAGGAACTGTTATTTCTCTCATCAGTGTGACAGATAAAGATTCCGGTATTAATGCTAAAGTGCTTGCTAGTATATCTGAAGACGTGCCATTTGAGTTAAAGTCATCATATAAAGAAAACGTTTATTCTGTCGTCACAAAGGGCCGTTTAGACAGAGAACTCGTGTCCCATTATGACATCACTATAACAGCCACTGACTGTGGTCAGCCTCCTCTGTCCACATTCAACACTCTGAACGTCCAGATATCAGATGTGAACGATAACAGCCCAGAATTCTCCCAAAACCCTATTGAGCTGTACTTACTGGAAAATAACGCCCCTGGTGCGTCCATATTCTCTGTAAGCGCCTCTGATAAAGACTTAAATGAAAATGCAGCAATTTCATATCACATTGTTAGAGGTGAAGGGACACAGAATGTTTTTGCATCTTTCCTGAATATCAATTCTGGCAATGGACTCGTTTCCGCTCTAAAAAGCTTTGACTTTGAAACCCTCAAAACATTTAAATTCCAAGTTGTAGCTACAGACTCAGGAACTCCGTCACTAAGCAGCAACGTCACAATAAACGTGTTCATTCTGGATCAGAACGACAACGCTCCAGTGATCTTGTATCCAGTCAGCGCTAATGGTTCCGCTGCAGGTGTGGAGGAGATTCTCCGCAATGTGAACGCAGGCCATTTGGTGACTAAAGTGAGAGCCTATGACGCTGATATAGGATATAACGGCTGGTTATTATTTTCACTGCAGGAAGTTACTGACCACAGTCTCTTTGCCTTGGACCGCTATACAGGACAGATAAGGACACTTCGGTCATTCACAGAGACAGACGAGACTGAGCATAAACTGGTCATACTGGTAAAAGACAATGGGAACGTTTCACTCTCAGCAACAGCTACTGTGATTATCAACGTTGTGGAGCCCAAAGAGGCTTTTGCAGCTTCTGATGTTAAAAGCGCAGTAAAAGACGAGGAGGAGAACAGCGTTACATTTTATTTGATCATAACTTTGATGTCAGTTTCAGCACTTTTTATCATCAGTATCATCGTGTTGATTGTAATGCAGTGCTCCAAAGCCCCAGACGATTCCTCCAAGTATTTACAAGATGTGAATTACGACGGGACACTGTGCCACAGCATCCAGTACCGATCCGGAGACAAACGGTACATGTTAGTTGGACCCAGAATGAGTATAGGTTCTACTATTGTCCCGGGCAGCAATGGGAATACTCTAGTGGTACCTGAAAATAGGAGGAGAGCTTCTGGAGAGGTAAGAACTGTCTTTGAGCATTAAACTTTGAAAGCATATGGCTGGTTATTTGAATGTATTTATCGTGCGTAATGAGATGTATGCCTGAAGATTAAGCGCTTACTATCTACCTTGATGGCGCTGAATTAGTGATAAGTCTCTTGAAATTGTTTTTTGTTTATATGGGCATGAGATATACTGATATTTGAAAACGTTGACTGATTAGTCAAAAACTAGGTCCCAACATGACACGTGAGTGTAATTTCCCTGTCTACAAACTGCTTTTCTGTGCGTAATGGAGAACTGAACTCGTTCATGCAATTGCTGTCCACCCCCTGTGGTGCTGATTTACAAGATCATTGTTTTTCTTTGCAATCGTGTATGTACCATGCCTGTCTTTTACATCTGTAGACCTCCACATTCATTTAGTCCCAGTCCTTTTCATTTTACTCCCACTAAACCTTTCATCGTCACACGCCTGTAACTGTAATATAGTGCTGGTTAATTTGCTGATTCTAATACAGAAAGGTATTTTCGTATGTACTCATGGTCAACGGTAGATCGGTCCGCAGTGTGTCAGTATAACACAAGGAGACTTTCTGGTATACTAGGCCCTGCAGAGAGAGTCTTGGGAGAGTCGTCTCCCATTATCACATCACAATAACAGCCACTGACTGTGGTCAGCCTCCTCTGTCCACATTTAAAATTCTGAACGTCCAGATATCAGATGTGAACGATAACAGCCCAGAATTCTCTCAAAACCCTATTGAGCTGTACTTACTGGAAAATAACGCCCCTGGTGCATCCATATTCTCTGTAACCGCAACAGATAAAGACTTGAATGAAAATGCTGCGATTTCATATCACGTTGTTAGAGGTGAAGGGACACAGAATGATATGACATCTTTCCTGAATATCAATTCTGATAATGGACTCGTTTCCGCTCTAAAAAGCTTTGACTTTGAACGCTTCAAAACATTCCAATTCCAAGTTGTAGCTACAGACTCTGGAACTCCGTCACTTATCAGCAACGTCACAATAAACGTGTTCATACTGGATCAGAACGACAACGCTCCTCTGATCTTGTATCCAGTCAGCGCTAACGGTTCCGCTGAAGGTATGGAGGAGATTCCCCGCAATGTGAACGCAGGCCATTTGGTGACTAAAGTGAGAGCCTATGACGCTGATATAGGATATAACGGCTGGTTATTATTTTCACTGCAGGAAGTTACTGACCACAGTCTCTTTGCTTTGGACCGTTATACAGGACAGATAAGGACACTTCGGTCATTCACAGAGACAGACGAGGCTGAGCATAAACTGGTCATACTGGTAAAAGACAATGGGAACGTTTCACTCTCAGCAACAGCTACTGTGATTATCAACGTTGTGGAGCCCAAAGAGGCTTTTGCAGCTTCTGATGTTAAAAGCGCAGTAAAAGACGAGGAGGAGAACAGCGTTACATTTTATTTGATCATAACTTTGATGTCCGTTTCAGCACTTTTTATCATCAGTATCATCGTGTTGATTGTAATGCAGTGCTCCAAAGCCCCAGACGATTCCTCCAAGTATTTACAAGATGTGAATTACGACGGGACACTGTGCCACAGTATCCAGTACCGATCCGGAGACAAACGGTACATGTTAGTTGGACCCAGAATGAGTATAGGTTCTACTATAGTCCCGGTCAGCAATGGGAATACTCTAGTGATACCTGACCACAGGAGAAGTGCGTCTGGAGAGGTGAGCTATGTGCATGCATAATCTCTTGTGTTTGTTGGTCGCTTTATATGGGTGCGTTTGTGAGATATGCAGATCTCTCCCTTCAAGTAGTTGAGTAGTCAAAACCAGGTCCCAACATGACTCAATTGTCTACAAACAGGTTTTCTGTGCATAATGTATATTGCATGTGGTTGCTGTCCACTCTAGTGGTGCTGAATTAAACAGTAATTGTTTTTGTTGAAAGCTCGACTCTGCCATCCTATTTGAATGTGTTCTCCTCTATATCAACTTCGTATCCTACTGTTCCATTTAATTGTATTCTTCCTCAACCTTTCTTCATCCTTTGATTATGCCTTTAATTAAAGTGACCCAGTGCAACCGGGCCTTCTAGCAATACAAAAAGCGGAAAAACGAATTTATTTTACAATACTATATTCTCGTGTGGTCTACGCAGCAGACAGGAGCTTGGACCGCAGGGTGTCAGTATAACATAAGGAGACTGTCAGGTATTTACTCTTAGAGTAGGCTCTGCCCCTCTCTGGGCTGTTTTGTTCTACACATACCGAGAGAGTGGTCCAGACATCAGAACAAGACTTGCCATGTCAGAGCAGGCTATAATTGTTTACTGACTGAGAAGTTGAATTCAGTATGGATCATTGCAAGTTGGTCATCTGATCATTAGGATTGTATTTTTTCATTGAGGACAGTGTTTTTGTTCCGCTGTTTAACGATGGGAGACGGAGGACAAAGGCGCAGATGGGAGTACTGGTGTGTTGCTCTGCGTTTCTCTTTGCTGCTGTGCTTCGTGGAGCAGGTTTCGGCTCAGATAAGGTACTCTATTCCAGAGGAGGTGAAAGAGGGGTCCGTTGTTGGAAATGTTGCTAAGGATTTGGGTCTTGGCGTCAGTATTTTGGTGGAGAGGCGGTTTCGTATCGTTTCTGGATCTGAGGACGCTCTTTTCCAGGTTAATCAGAACAATGGCGTCTTGTATGTTTATAAGAATATCGACAGAGAGGAGCTCTGTGATGGCAGTAGTGCGTGCATGATAAACCTGAAAATCGTTGTTGAGAATCCTCTAGAAATACATTATGTGGGGATAGAGATAAGTGATGTGAACGACCATTCACCCAGTTTCTCAGAGAAAGAACAGAATTTGGAAATAGCAGAATCTACTCTGCCAGGCACAGGTTTCCAGTTACAGGCAGCACGTGATCCAGATTCCGGAATGAATTCTATTCGTTTATATAAATTAAGCCATACTGAATATTTTGATCTGGAGCTGCGGGACACTGGAGAAGAAGGAAAACTCCCTGTTTTGAAATTACATAAACCTCTCGATAGGGAACGTGAAAGCAAACATATTTTAGTTTTAACGGCCATCGATGGCGGTAGCCCGCCAAGATCAGGGCATGTCAACATTTCAGTCACTGTTCTTGATAATAATGACAACAGACCTATTTTCAACCAGGACGTTTATTCTGTGACAATACATGAAAACGGTGCAGTTGGAACAATTGTTGCTAAAGTTAATGCTACCGATTTGGACGACGGTGTCTATTCTGAAATTATATATTCATTCGTGAAAAACCTAAAAAGAAAAGTATATGATACTTTTAGCTTAGATTCCAATACCGGTGAAATATCAGTGAAGGGTAATATCGACTTTGAGGATACTGAAGTTTACAGAGCTGATGTTATGGCATCAGATAAGGGACAGCCCCCTATGAGGACAGAATGTAGGGTTATCATAAAAATACTTGACGTAAATGATAACAAACCCGAGATAGAGGTAACATCCCTTTCCAATAAGGTCTCTGAAGATTCCAAACCAGGAACTGTTATTTCTCTCATAAGTGTAACTGACAAAGACTCCGGCATTAACGGTAAAGTCATTTGCAGTCTGTCAGAAGATGTACCTTTTGAATTGAAACCTTCATTTCAAGATAACACGTACTCTTTAGTTACGAAGCAGCGTTTAGATCGAGAACTTGTGTCCCTGTATGACATCACAATAACAGCCACTGACTGTGGTCAGCCTCCTCTGTCCACATTCAAAACTCTGAACGTCCAGATATCAGACGTGAACGATAACAGTCCAGAATTCTACCAAAACCCTCTTGAGCTGTACTTAGTGGAAAATAACGGACCTGGTGGGTCCATATTCTCTGTAAGCGCCGCAGATAAAGACTTGAATGAAAATGCTGCGATTTCATATCACATTGTTAGAGGGGAAGGGACACAGAACGCCATGGCACCTTTCCTGAATATCAATTCTGATAATGGACTTATATCCGCACTGAAAAGCTTTGACTTTGAAACGCTCAAAACGTTCCAATTCCAAGTTGTAGCTACAGACTCTGGAACTCCGTCACTAAGCAGCAACGTCACAGTGAATGTGTTCATTCTGGATCAGAACGACAACGCTCCAGTGATCTTGTATCCAGTCAGCGCTAATGGTTCCACTGAAGGTGTGGAGGAGATTCCCCGCAATGTGAACGCAGGCCATTTGGTGACTAAAGTGAGAGCCTATGACGCTGATATAGGATATAACGGCTGGTTATTATTTTCACTGCAGGAAGTTACTGACCACAGTCTCTTTGCTTTGGACCGTTATACAGGACAGATAAGGACACTTCGGTCATTCACAGAGACAGACGAGGCTGAGCATAAACTGGTCATACTGGTAAAAGACAATGGGAACGTTTCACTCTCAGCAACAGCTACTGTGATTATCAACGTTGTGGAGCCCAAAGAGGCTTTTGCAGCATCTGATGTTAAAAGCGCAGTAAAAGACGAGGAGGAGAACAGCATTACATTTTATTTGATCATAACTTTGGGGTCAGTTTCAGCACTTTTTATCATCAGTATCATCGTGTTGATTGTAATGCAGTGCTCCAAAGCCCCAGACGATTCCTCCAAGTATTTACAAGATGTGAATTACGACGGGACACTGTGCCACAGCATCCAGTACCGATCCGGAGACAAACGGTACATGTTAGTTGGACCCAGAATGAGTATAGGTTCTACTATAGTCCCGGGCAGCAATGGGAATACTCTAGTGGTACCTGACCACAAGAGGAGAGCTTCTGGAGAGGTAAGAGCTATTTCAAAGCATTTCAACAGTTACACTATTTTGTATATAAAGTATCGTGTTGGTCATTTGATTTGTTTTCTGGTTCATTGGAATGTCTTTAGTGTTCGTGATGAAGTACAGGCTGCTGACTCGGTCGCTGTCCACCTCGGTGGTGCTGAATCAACAGCTTACTTGTTGTATGTATGTGTTGGAGTCCATCTCAGTCTCTCTTTCCCTTTACACATTTTCTATATTACTTGACTGCTACGCCATAGCTATTGCAACTAGAAAACAGACAATATCTCCAAGTTTATAAAGGTATAGAATCTGTATCCCGGACCACAGGATGTCAGTGTAATAAATTAGACTGTTGGTAGATTAGGCCCTGCCCCTCTGGGCTGTTTCCACCCCCACACATACAGATAGAGTACGGTGGACATCAGAACAAGACGTGCTCATGTGTACAGATAATACATTTATTATTTTTCCGGTGCTTAAGAATTCTATTCAGTAGGCCTATGGATCGTTACGAGTCGGTCATCTGATCACTAGGAATTTATTTTCTATTTGAGGATTGTGCTTAATTGTCTTTTTAACGATGGGAGACGGAGGACAAAGGCGCAGATGGGAATATTGGTGTGTTACTCTGCGTTTCTCTTTGCTGCTGTGCTTCGTGGAGCAGGTTTCGGCTCAGATAAGGTACTCTATTCCAGAGGAGGTGAAAGAGGGATCCGTTGTTGGAAATGTTGCTAAGGATTTGGGTCTTGACGTCAGTAGTTTGTTGGCGAGGCGGTTTCGTATCGTTTCTGGATCTAAGGACGCTCTTTTCCAGGTTAATCAGAACAATGGCGTCTTGTATGTTCATAAGAATATCGACAGAGAGGAGCTCTGTGATGGCAGTAGTGCGTGCATGATAAACCTGAAAATCGTTGTTGAGAATCCTCTAGAAATACATTATGTTCAGTTAGAAATCAAAGATGTCAATGACCATTCACCTATGTTCACAGAAAAGGAGCAGCATTTTGAAATAGCAGAACACGTCCCTCCGGGAACTCGCTTACAAATTCCGACTGCTCGTGATCCGGACATAGGGGTAAACTCTGTACGTTTTTACAAATTAAGTCAGAATATTTTTTTCGACATTGAGATCAAAGATAGCGATGAGGACAAAATACCATTTTTAATATTAAAGAAATCTCTAGATAGGGAGAACAGAATCAACCACTCATTGGTTTTAACTGCTATCGATGGAGGGAATCCGCCAAAATCAGGATCTCTAAATATAACCGTTACTGTTCTTGACGTAAATGATAACAAGCCTGTTTTTAGTCAAGACACATACTCTGTAACTTTACAAGAAAACGCCCCTATTGGTACCATCGTTGTAAAAGTAAATGCTACTGATCTAGATGAAGGGTTAAACCGTGTTGTTGAATACTCTCTTGGCAGAAACCTCAAGAGCAAAGTTTATGACGTGTTTGAATTGGATAGCGTTACAGGTGAAATTACAGTTAAGGCCCAGGTAGACTTTGATGACACCGAGGTGTACAAACTAAGTGTGCAAGCATCAGACAGAGGTCAGCCTCCATGGACTGTCGAATGCGGGGTTATCATAAAAATACTTGACGTAAATGATAACAAACCCGAGATAGAGGTAACATCCCTTTCCAATATGGTCTCTGAAGATTCCAAACCAGAAACTGTTATTTCTCTCATAAGTGTCAGTGATAAAGACTCCGGTATCAATGGAAAAGTGTTGTGTAGTCTGTTAGGAGATGTACCTTTTGAGTTAAAACCTTCCTTTCAGGATAATATGTACTCTTTAGTGACCAAACAACGATTAGACAGAGAGTTTGTGTCCCATTATCACATCACAATATCAGCCACTGACTGTGGTCAGCCTCCTCTGTCCACATTCAAAACTCTGAGCATCCAGATATCAGATGTGAACGATAACAGTCCAGAATTCTCTCAAAACCCTCTTGAGCTGTACTTAGTGGAAAATAACGCCCCCGGTGCATTCATATTCTCTGTAATCGCTACTGACAAAGACTTGAATGAGAATGCAGCCATTTCATATCACATTGTTAGAGGCGAAGGGACTCAAAATGGTATGACATCTTTCTTGAATATCAATTCTGATAATGGACATATTTCCGCTCTAAAAAGCTTTGACTTTGAAACCATCAAAACATTCCAATTCCAAGTTGTAGCTACAGACTCTGGAATTCCGTCACTAAGCAGCAACGTCACAATAAACGTGTTCATTCTGGATCAGAACGACAACGCTCCAGTGATCTTGTACCCAGTTAGTAATAATGGTTCCGCTGAAGGTGTGGAGGAGATTCCCCGTAATATGAACGCAGGCCATTTGGTCGCTAAAGTGAGAGCCTATGACGCTGATATAGGATATAACGGCTGGTTATTATTTTCACTGCAGGAAGTTACTGACCACAGTCTCTTTGCTTTGGACCGTTATACAGGACAGATAAGGACACTTCGGTCGTTCACAGAGACAGACGAGGCTGAGCACAAACTGGTCATACTGGTGAAAGACAATGGGAACGTTTCACTCTCAGCAACAGCTACTGTGATTATCAACGTTGTGGAGCCCAAAGAGGCTTTTGCAGCTTCTGATGTTAAAAGCGCAGTAAAAGACGAGGAGGAGAACAGCGTTACATTTTATTTGATCATAACTTTGGGGTCAGTTTCAGCACTTTTTATCATCAGTATCATCGTGTTGATTGTAATGCAGTGCTCCAAAGCCCCAGACGATTCCTCCAAGTATTTACAAGATGTGAATTACGACGGGACACTGTGCCACAGCATCCAGTACCGATCCGGAGACAAACGGTACATGTTAGTTGGACCCAGAATGAGTATAGGTTCTACTATAGTCCCGGGCAGCAATGGGAATACTCTAGTGGTACCTGAACACAGGAGGAGAGCTTCTGGAGAGGTAAGACATGTATGTCTCTGTAATTGTATAGAAATCGCATAGATTATTGTCCCATTTAAAAAAAAGTTCATATATTTATTTGAACTACGGGGTCTTGTTTGAGTGGGTCTAATATGTTTTTTCGGAGTATGGCTTTGGCGTTTTAACAAACCTACACCTCTCACAGGGTCTGTCCTTGAAATCAGAGGATCAGGCGTCAACACCACATTTGAAAGTGGTCGCTGTCCACGACAATTGTTCTGAAACACTTTTCAGTTCAAAGTGTTATTTGACATGTCACATATTTATGTTTCGGTTTGAGTTGCTGCGCATGAAACCCATTCTCCTAATGCGCGTGGTGTCGCTGCTTTACAGTGTTAGAAACATGCATTTAGTTTGAATCCCTCCCTCCCTTTCTCGTGTTGCCTCATTAAAAATCATTCGAGTCTAGTGAAATGGGCACTTGCTTTCTGGAATGGAGAATACCATCCGCATGGATACTTGCTTGAATCTTTTTCGTGGATGAACTTGGCACCTTGATTTTTCTGGATGAAGCGGACTGTAATGGTTCCAAAATAACAGGGCTTGTCAAAATGATAGACAGACAGAGAAGAGAGGCGCCTCACTGGGCGATGCTGTCGTTTGTATTTTTGTTGTGCTTCTCCCGTGGAGCTTATGGTCAAATACGTTATTCTATCGCGGAGGAGTCGAAAGAAGGTTCTTATGTGGGAGATGTAGCAAAGGATTTGGGGTTCAGTGTGGATATACTGGCGGAGCGAAGGTTTCGGATTGTATCTGGCTCTAAGGAAGGTCTTTTGCAGATAAACCAAGATAATGGCGTGTTGTATGTGAACAGGAACATCGACAGGGAGGAGCTGTGTGAGAAAAACATTGTGTGTTTAATCAACCTAAAAACCGTCGCCGAAAATCCAATGGAAATACATTATGTTGAGATTGAAATTACGGATATAAATGACCATTCTCCCATTTTTCCAGAAAATGAGAAACGCTTAGAGATAGCAGAGAATGCTGTGCTCCAAGGAACGCGCTTTCCTCTTGACGCTGCGCGTGACCCTGATGTTGGAGCAAATAGTCTCCGTAAGTACACTCTCAGTCAAAACGATAACTTTGACTTAGATGTTAAAACTCGCGGTGAGGATAAAATTCCTTTTCTGATTTTGAAAAAGCCGCTAGACAGAGAGCAGAAACCTGAAATTCGACTGATTTTGACTGCGTTTGACGGCGGTGAGACCGCAAGATCTGGCACAGTCAATATAACAATACATGTGATTGATGTCAATGACAACGCACCAGTCTTTGACAGGCAGGTGTATACGGTAACTTTATATGAAAATCCTCCAGTAGGTGCCTCAGTCCTAAGATTACACGCCACGGATATAGATGATGGCGCCAACGGACAGGTTATATACACTTTTGATAACAGTCTTAAAAACAAAGCGTTCGATTTATTCGAGATAGATGATGTTACAGGTGAGATCACTGTAAAAGGATTAATAGATTTTGAAGAGCAGAGTGTTTATGAAATTGACATTCAGGCCTCTGACAAAGGTCCGGTTACATTGACTGGTCACTGTAGTGTTGTTATTAACGTGAAAGATGTAAATGACAACGCACCTGAGATGGACGTGACGTCCCTATCAAGCCAAGTCCCCGAGGATGCACGACCCGGTACAGCGGTAGCTCTTATCAGCGTGTTTGATATGGACTCTGGTGAAAACGGCGTAGTTATATGTACAATCTCAGACAACATCCCTTTCGAATTAAAACCGTCTTTTCAGAAAAATATGTATTCGTTGATTACTAAAAGCAGATTGGACAAAGAGTCAGAGCCTATGTACACAGTGAGAATAACTTCTACAGATAAAGGACTCCCATCACTGTCTTCCCACAAAACCATCACAGTCCATATTTCAGACGTTAATGATAACAGTCCTGTGTTTTCTCAGAGTCAGTATACTTTTTATGTACCGGAAAACAATGCTCCACACGCGTCTGTGTTTTCCATGAGCGCCTCAGATAGAGACCAAGATGAAAACGCTCGTGTGTCTTATAACATTTGGAAAAGTGATGGCGACGCTCCTACTGTATACTACCTAAATATTAATTCTGATGATGGTAACATTTACGCGCTAAAAAGCTTTGACTTCGAAACCCTCAAAACAATCCAATTCCAAGTTGTAGCTACAGACTCTGGAACTCCGTCACTAAGCAGCAACGTCACAGTGAATGTGTTCATTCTGGATCAGAACGACAACGCTCCAGTGATCTTGTATCCAGTCAGCGCTAACGGTTCCGCTGCAGGTGTGGAGGAGATTCCCCGCAATGTGAACGCAGGCCATTTAGTGACTAAAGTGAGAGCCTATGACGCTGATATAGGATATAACGGCTGGTTATTATTTTCACTGCAGGAAGTTACTGACCACAGTCTCTTTGCTTTGGACCGCTATACAGGACAGATAAGGACACTTCGGTCATTCACAGAGACAGACGAGGCTGAGCATAAACTGGTCATACTGGTAAAAGACAATGGGAACGTTTCACTCTCAGCAACAGCTACTGTGATTATCAACGTTGTGGAGCCCAAGGAGGCTTTTGCAGCTTCTGATGTTAAAAGCGCAGTAAAAGACGAGGAGGAGAACAACAGCGTTACATTTTATTTGATCATAACTTTGATGTCAGTTTCAGCACTTTTTATCATCAGTATCATCGTGTTGATTGTAATGCAGTGCTCCAAAGTGCCATACTATTCCTCCAAGTATTTACAAGATGTTAATTATGACGGGACACTGTGCCACAGCATCCAGTACCGATCCGGAGACAAACGGTACATGTTAGTTGGACCCAGAATGAGTATAGGTTCTACTATAGTCCCGGGCAGCAATGGGAATACCCTAGTGGTACCCGACCACAGGAGAAGAGCTTCTGGAGAGGTGAGGAGATTAATACGTTTTTATACAAGTCACATACATCGTACATGGTCCTCATAAACCATGTAGACTGAACTGTACAGTGCATTGAGTGTCTAAATACAATCATGTTATCTTGGGCATTTAATAAAACACTTGCTTTGCTGTTTAGGTTTGTGTACTGGTGTATTTGTTTTAGTACTGTAATGTACGACAGGATGGAGGGATCGTCTTGCATTTCTGTTTTGTAATTCATCAAGTGTCCTTTTTATACCATATATTTACCTTAGAATAGTTTGTGCGGGACATGCTAAATCAATCTAAAAGGAATTCAAAGTGGTTGTTTTTTGGACGCAGCGTTGTGCCCTCGTGGTGTGTCGCTGTGCATTAGCGTGGTTCTGAAATGCTCGGATGTCTCGCAGCTCTGCAGGAGAACATATACCGTGCAGATAAAGCGACATGCTTCATTTGATATTTTTTGTAAATCTGTATCAGTTGCTGGGTAGATAATAGTAGCCTTCATTTGCCTCCACACAGTGTATATTTATGATTGTCTGTCTCTGTGTGTTTGTGCCAAACATGCTTCTGGTGCTGGAGTAGCCAATGTCCTTTACACAACCATGCAATCAATGTGTGGTAGCATCGCATGGTGTCAGTGCTTAACTAGAATAACGCTCTTGAAAGCAACGCTCACGTCACATTTTTGCATCCTCCCCTTAGTTGGTTTATCATTCAGTAGCTAGCTGACAAGGGTCGTAAGCAACAAGGAGATATTTCATACTCACTTGAACGGAACTAAAAATGCTTTTTTCGAATAATGAGCTATGATCCTATTTGGGAATGCAATGGGTAAGGTTTCGTTAATAATAATATAGGCATAGTGTCGCGTGCTGCGGATTCTTTTTGGACTAAATATATTTTAAAAAATGGAACAAAGAGGACATGGAGCATGGTGGGAGCAACGCCGGAGGCTTTGGGCAATGTTAGCTTTGGTTCTCTTTTGGAGCGGAGCTTCAGCACAGATAACATATTCCATCTCTGAAGAGCTTAAGGAAGGAACTGTCGTGGGGAATATAGCTAAGGATTTGGGAATAGATCTGAGCACCTTGAAGGAGAGGGGATTTCGAATCGTGTCTGGCTCGACGGAGCCCCTTTTCCAGCTAAACCAGAATGACGGCATCTTGTATTTGCACCGAAAAATAGACCGAGAGGAGGCGTGTGAACGGAGCAGCGTGTGTTTGATCAACATGAAAACCGTTCTGGAGAACCCGCTGGAGATCCATTATGTCTCAGTGGAGGTGTTAGATGTTAACGACCATTCTCCCAGCTTTCCTGAGAAAGAGAAACGGTTAGAGATATTTGAGTCAGCCTTACCAGGGGCGCGATTTCAGCTCCAGGCTGCGCTCGACACTGATGGTGGACAATACTCAGTTCAACAGTATAAACTCAGTCACAACGATCATTTCCGTTTGGAAGTTAAAGACCGAGGTGATGATGGCAAAATCCCGATATTAATATTACATAAACCACTTGATAGAGAGGCTGTAAAGAGCCATAAATTGCTACTCACAGCTATTGACGGAGGAAAACCTCCAAGATCTGGAGACATGAGAATAACTGTAGATGTACTGGATATCAATGATAACCCGCCTGTCTATACAAAAGATGCTTACTCTGTATTGGTGAATGAAAATACTATTGTTGGCACAACAATTGTACAAGTAAACGCCACCGATTTGGACGAGGGGCCAAACGGTTTAGTAATGTACTCTTTTGGCAATAGCGTGAATAGTAAATTACGCAAACTCTTTGATCTGAACCCAGTAACAGGGGAAATCATTGTGAGAGGACTGCTAGATTTTGAAGAGAAAAACAAGTACGAACTCGACATACAGGCATCGGATGAAGGACTTGCACCAATGACATCAGATAAAAGCGTATTAATAAGGATAGTTGACCTCAATGACAACGCACCTGAGATTGAGGTGACATCATTTTCAAGAGCAATCGCCGAGGATTCTAGAACTGGAACCACAGTCGCGCTAATCAGTGTTAATGATTTGGACTCTGGTCTCAACGGGAAAGTTCTCTGCACTGTGATGGAAGACACAACTTTCAAACTAATGCCATCACTACAGGATAATATTTACTCTGTAGTCACCATGTCACCCCTGGATAGGGAAAAACATTCTGAATATGATCTAACAATAGTAGCCACAGACGCAGGCCAGCCGTCCCTGTCATCTGTAAAGACTATTAGTGTTGTAGTATCAGATGTGAATGATAACAGTCCAGAGTTTTCACTGAGCCCCTATACTTTCTATGTCACGGAGAATAACGAACCAGGCGCCTCACTTTTTCGCGTGAGTGCGTCTGATCGTGACATAAATGAAAACGCTATTATTTCATATCATATTCTGAGAAACGGTATCGAGGAGAATAAATGGTCATCGTTCCTCAACATAAATCCTGAAAATGGAAACATTTTGGCGCTAAAAAGCTTTGACTTTGAAACCCTCAAAACATTCAACATCCAAGTTGTAGCTACAGACTCTGGAATTCCGTCATTAAGCAGCAACGTCACAGTGAATGTGTTCATTCTGGATCAGAACGACAACACTCCAGTGATCTTGTATCCAGTCAGCGCTAACGGTTCCGCTGAAGGTGTGGAGGAGATTCCCCGTAATGTGAACGCAGGCCATTTGGTGACTAAAGTGAGAGCCTATGACGCTGATATAGGATATAACGGCTGGTTATTATTTTCACTGCAGGAAGTTACTGACCACAGTCTCTTTGTTTTGGACCGCTATACAGGACAGATAAGGACACTTCGGTCATTCACAGAGACAGACGAGGCTGAGCATAAACTGGTCATACTGGTAAAAGACAATGGGAACGTTTCACTCTCAGCAACAGCTACTGTGATTATCAACGTTGTGGAGCCCAAAGAGGCTTTTGCAGCTTCTGATGTTAAAAGCGCAGTAAAAGACGAGGAGGAGAACAGCGTTACCTTTTATTTGATCATAACTTTGGGGTCAATTTCAACACTTTTTATCATCAGTATCACCGTGTTGATTGTAATGCAGTGCTCCAAAGCCCCAGTCGATTCCTCCAAGTATTTACAAGATGTGAATTACGACGGGACACTGTGCCACAGCATCCAGTACCGATCCGGAGACAAACGGTACATGTTAGTTGGACCCAGAATGAGTATAGGTTCTACTATTGTCCCGGGAAGCAATGGGAATACTCTAGTGGTACCTGATCACAGGAGGAGAGCTTCTGGAGAGGTAAGGAGACGAAAACGAATTTATAGTTCACAATGCTCTTACACCTGACCATTGACATGAAGTGCTGATAATATGCTTGAGTTGGATAATTGCATGCGCTATCATTGTATTTGTATGTATTTCATATTTAATTGACTGAAAGGGTTATGTGTGAGTTGGTCAAATATGATGTTTTAAAATCAGAGGGTTGTGTCTGTAACATGATCTGAGAGCTTGGCACGTGGAAGTTAACCTGCTTATTCCCCACCACCACAATCAGGACTTGCCGCTCAGGGCAGGCAGGGCGCTGTCCACCACGGTGGTGCTGAAACGTAGAGAATGATAGAGGCCTCTAGTGGCCAAACGGACGTTTTAGCATGGGCAGCACCATTTAGTGCTTCCACCATGCTTCCGCCATTTTAAAGTAGCCAAAGTAGTCAACTAGCTGGAGATTCCTATAGGTTGTAGCTTCAATGGCGCTGCCCATGCTGTCACAGACGCTATAGTGGCACAGATATATAAAACAGTCCTCTATCTATCTCTAGGAATTCAATACGCTGCTTGCATAATGAAGTGTTGTCCCCAAAAAAGGACAGCATAAATAGCATGATTTATTTAAATATAGGAGACTTGTTGCATGCTTCAGTACATTTTATTTAAGGGAACCTTTAAGACATATGAATTATGGGTCTGCCAGTCCAGTCATCAAAATCAAATCAAATCTAATTGTATTTGTCACATGCGCAGAATACAACAGTTGCCGACCTTACCGTGACATTCTTATTTGCAAGCCCTTAACCCACAATGCAGATCAAGAAAAAGAGTTAAGAAAATATTTACTAAATTAACTAAAGTAAAACATTTAATTAAAAGTAACACAATAAAATAACAATAAAGAGCCTATATACAGGGGGTACCGGTACCGAGTCAATGGGTACCGGTATCGAGTACATGCTTGGTCGAGGTAATTTGTACATGTAGGTAGGGGTAAAGTGACTAATAAACGGTGAGTAGCAGTGTAAAAACAAAGGGGGTGGCAATGTAAATAGTCCGGGTGGACATTTGATGAATGGACCTAGACTTGGCGCTCTCCTACCGCTTGCTGTGTGGTAGCAGAGTGAACAGTGGGTGACTGGAGTGACTGGAGTCTTTGACAATTTTTATTCTAACCTTGTGCTGACCTTTCTCCCTCGTGCGTTGTGCCAATATAGCATTCTGGGTGGGTTGGACTAGTAAAAGTAGGCCTAACATTATCAAACAACAGCGCAATGCGAGTTAGAATCGCATGGTGTCAGTGCCCAACTATAGCGCTTCTGGTAGAAATACTATCGTCATGCTTTTGAGCCCTCCTCCTGGCTGGTTTGGTAGGTTTGATCGGTCCCTGGAGTTATACAGTCGTGCATGTTCGTGGAGAGAATAAGATCTGGAATTTACATAAATAAGACTATTGTTGGTTTATTCGTTTTGGTATTTGACGAACATACTGGAAA
Source organism: Oncorhynchus clarkii lewisi (assembly GCF_045791955.1). NCBI lineage: Eukaryota > Metazoa > Chordata > Actinopteri > Salmoniformes > Salmonidae > Oncorhynchus > Oncorhynchus clarkii. The sequence goes on along the minus strand of NC_092177.1, from coordinate 26,802,103 downwards.
GACAACGGTCACAAATGAAGGAATAGTGGAAGTGCTGTGGATTAGGGCTATTTGTCTTGAAAACATGGGACAAAGAGGATGCGGGGAATGGCGGGAGCGACGGCAGAGTGTCACCTACATGGTTGCTTTGGTTCTGTTTTGGAGCGGGGCGTCGGCACAGTTAAGATATTCCATCTCTGAAGAGCTTAAGGAAGGAACTGTCGTGGGGAATATAGCTAAGGATGTGGGAATAGATCTGAGCACCTTGAAGGAGAGGGGATTTCGAATCGTGTCTGGCTCGACCGAGCCTCTTTTCGAGGTAAACCAGAATGACGGCATCTTATATGTGAATCGAAAAATAGACCGAGAGGAGCTGTGTGAACGGAGCAGCGTGTGCTTGATCAACCTGAAAACCGTTCTAGAGAACCCGCTGGAGATCCATTATGTCTCAGTGGAGGTGTTAGATGTTAACGACCATTCTCCCAGCTTTCCCGAGAAAGAGAATCGGTTAGAAATATACGAGTCCGCTTTACCTGGTGTACGATTTCAGCTGCAAGCTGCCGTTGATCCAGATGGTGGCCAGTACTCGGTTCAGCAATATAAACTCAGTCATAATGACCATTTTCGTTTGGAGGTTAAAGATCGAGGAAGGGAAGGTAAAATTCCTGTTGTAAATCTACTAAAGCCCTTAGATAGAGAAGCTATGAAAAGACATACATTACTACTCACAGCCATTGATGGAGGAAAACCTCCCAGGTCTGGGACTGTGGAAATAGTTATTGATGTTTTAGATGTAAATGATAATATGCCTGTTTTTGTCAAAGAGTTATACTCAGTTACATTGAATGAAAATTCTCCTATTGGCACGACAGTCGTGCAAGTAAATGCCACGGATTTAGACGAGGGTTCGAATGCCGAGGTCCTTTACTTTTTCGGTAAAATGGTAAAAAACAAGATTCGTAAACTTTTCGATGTAAATACGAATACGGGTGAGATAGTTGTGAAAGAATTGGTCGATTTCGAGCTACAAGACAGCTATGAGATTGACATAATGGCAACTGATAAAGGATCTGCCCCTCTGACAACTGACAAAAGCATAACAGTAAAGATTATTGACCTCAACGATAATGCACCTGAGATCGAGGTGACGTCTTTTTCGAACGCAATCCCCGAGGATTCTAGACCAGGCACCACTGTAGCATTAATCAGTGTTAATGATTTAGACTCTGGTCTTAACGGCAAAGTGATCTGCTCTTTAGTTGAGGACATACCATTTACATTAATGCCGTCTTTACAGGACAACATGTTTTCTGTAGTCACCAAATCAACACTGGATCGAGAGAAATCATCACAATATGATCTAACAGTAGTTGCTAAAGACGCAGGCCAGCCGTCCCTGTCATCTGTAAAGACTATAAGCGTAGTTATGTCAGATGTGAATGATAACAATCCAGAGTTTTCATTAAGCTCCTATACTTTCTATATCACTGAGAATAACGACCCAGGCGCCTCAGTATTTTACGTAAGTGCATCAGATCGTGACATAGATGAAAACGCTCTTATTTCATATCATATTCTCAGATACAGTGGTGACGAGAACAAATGGGCATCTTTCCTCAACGTAAATTCAGAAAATGGAAACATTTTGGCGCTAAAAAGTTTTGACTTTGAAACTTTAAAAACATTTAAATTCCAAGTTGTAGCAACAGACTCTGGAACTCCGTCACTAAGCAGCAACGTCACAGTGAATGTGTTCATTCTGGATCAGAACGACAACGCTCCAGTGATCTTGTATCCAGTCAGCGCTAACGGTTCCGCTGAAGGTGTGGAGGAGATTGCCCGCAATATGAACGCAGGCCATTTGGTGACTAAAGTGAGAGCCTATGACGCTGATATAGGATATAACGGCTGGTTATTATTTTCACTGCAGGAAGTTACTGACCACAGTCTCTTTGCCTTGGACCGTTATACAGGACAGATAAGGACACTTCGGTCATTCACAGAGACAGACGAGGCTGAGCATAAACTGGTCATACTGGTAAAAGACAATGGGAACGTTTCACTCTCAGCAACAGCTACTGTGATTATCAACGTTGTGGAGCCCAAGGAGGCTTTTGCAGCTTCTGATGTTAAAAGCGCAGTAAAAGACGAGGAGGAGAACAGCGTTACCTTTTATTTGATCATAACTTTGGGGTCAGTTTCAGCACTTTTTATCATCAGTATCATCGTGTTGATTGTAATGCAGTGCTCCAAAGCCCCAGACGATTCCTCCAAGTATTTACAAGATGTGAATTACGACGGGACACTGTGCCACAGCATCCAGTACCGATCCGGAGACAAACGGTACATGTTAGTTGGACCCAGAATGAGTATAGGTTCTACTATAGCCCCGGGCAGCAATGGGAATACTCTAGTGGTACCTGAACACAGCAAGAGAGCTTCGGCAGAGGTAAGAAGATCAAGTTGAAGTCGTAATTTTACATCCACCTTAGCCAAATACATTTAAACTGTTTTTCACAATTCCTGACATTTAATCCTAGTTAAAATTCCCTGTCTTTGGTCAATTAGGATCACCACTTTATTTAAAGAATGTGAAATGTCAGAATAATAGTAGAGATAATTATTTATTTCTGCTTTTATTTCTTTTATCACATTCCCAGTGGGTCAGAAGTTTACATACACTCAATTAGTATTTGATAGCATTGCCTTTAAATTGTTTAACTTGTGTCAAACGTTTTGGGTAGCCTTTTCACAAGCACTGAGTCAGGTTTGTAGGCCTCCTTGCTCGCACATACTTTTTCAGTTCTGCCCACAAATGTTCTATGGGATTGAGGTCAGGGTTTTGTCATGGCCACTCCAATACCAAGACTATTTTTTTCTTAAGCCGTTTTGCCACAACTTTGGAAGTATGCTTGTGGTCAACCTCCATTTGGAAGACCCATTTGTGACCAAGCTTTAACCTGATGTCTTGAGATGTTGCTTCACTGATAACGTTTGTACTGATATATTGTGTCAAGATGCCTCTAAAAAGCTTCAAGGATAGGGTAATGAAAGGTAGAATCGCGTGGTGTCAGCATAGGCGGACATCCCAGGGGGGACAGGGGGTACACCACCCCCGATATATCACTGTAAACATAACTATGTAATTTCAATCATATTAATAATACGCAATGAAAGCACTTGAGCTGATTATAGACACTTAATAGCGCGTTTTTACGTTTCAAAAGAGTGCGACCTCCCTCCCTTTGTCTCACAATGGTTTGATCCACTGCCTCCCACCCCCCAGCAGTGGCACATGATGCAGGTACTGTGCATGTGTGGGAATCTGACAGAGTCTGTTGTTGGTGGCTGACCTCCAGTAAGTTGTTCAAACAAAGGATATGTTAGACATTTCTTTACTTCTCCCACTCAATACAAGAAAACACATTAATAACCGTCACCAGTCTTCATTTTCGCTGCATTAAATGTAATGTCACTCTATGTTAGCTAGCGGTTAGCTGATGTTTGCTAGCTAGCTACAGTAACATCAGCCAGTGTTTGCAGCTATTTGAATTTGAGTCAATGAGAGAAGCTAGCAATGCAATGTAGTGTTCCTTAACTGGCAAGGAAACAGAGGGTTAGTGTCTACTGTCTGAAAAGCACTCAATGCACATAACTAACGTGAGGTTAATCCAGTCAATCGCACCGTAGCGATGCTGTTTTATGTTGGCAGGGTTCACATACACAATAGCTGAATTTGCAGAGCTAGCGCTCAAACCAAATCAAACATGAACTATTAAGCTAGCTAGTACCTATTCCATTTATGTGGCGTCGTCAAAGATGGAATCTTTGCTATCGTCAGTTTATTCCAAGATCAGCATGCAGCTGTAGTGCTTCAAAGTCCCTGTTATCAGGTTAGAGATAAACTGAACTCCCAACTGAACAGAACTACACTCTCTTCTACCGTTGTATTAAAAATCTTTAATGGTCTCGTTGCAAAAGCTAAATTTTCGCTAGGGGACTTTGAAGCACGTGTGCTGATCTTGGAGTAAACTGACGATAGCAAAGATAATAGCAAACACCACAGAAACGGAATTGGTGCTCGCTAGCTCTGCAAATTCAGCTATTGTTGAAAGCCAGCCAATATAAAACATAAACTATATTCAAATGACAAAAGTTTGCAGCATACGTTGTGTAAATGGTGAACTCACACAGCTGTCAAATCTGTTTCACATTTGCTAGCTGACTAGCTGCCTACCTTTTAGATCGAAGCCCATATAGAATGGTAGAAGATTATAGATGATAGAAGCCCATCTCCTACTGTAAATAACCTGCACACTATGTGTGTCTGTAGCCAGCCTGCCAGGTAGAAAAATGGCAGAAAAAAGACAGACATCAGAGTATTTTTCAGTACACCAAAACGCAAAGTAAGAACCCTAGTAGCCTAATATCTCAAAGACTAGTTGATAAAATGTTCATTAGAAAGAAGTGAAATGATAATGGAAACGTTTCACAATGATGTCATTAGGCAGATCAGGCAACAGATGGGCAGAGACAGACTGACAGAGACTGATAGGCAGGGATAGACTGACAGAGACTGATAGGCAGGGACAGACTGACAGAGACTGATAGGCAGGGACAGACTGACAGAGACTGATAGGCAGGGACAGACTGACAGAGACTGATAGGCAGGGACAGACTGGCAGAGACTGCTAGGCAGGGACAGACTGACTGAGACTGATAGGCAGGGACAGACTGACAGAGACTGATAGGCAGGGACAGACTGACAGAGACTGATAGGCAGGGACAGACTGGCAGAGACTGATAGGCAGGGACAGACTGACAGAGACTGATAGGCAGGGACAGACTGGCAGAGACAGGGAGTCTCAGGTAAGTTTGTTAAGTCTTTGGCAACATTATGAAAGGTTCTCTCTTTTTTAGACTGTAAAATAGGGACATAATTGGAAAATGCCATGGATACCCCCACTCTCAACTTTAACTGGTGACTGAACTAAGATTTGTTGAAGGAAATGGTGTTGCTGTTGTGATTAATTGTGTAGTTTTGGGTACTGGTAGTTAGGAGTACAGCAAACACCTTATTTATTTTCTAGAGACAGACTGTGAGTCAGTGAGAGTGGTGAAAGGGAAAGAGCCAAGGAGAGACTTCAGAGGACAGTGTCACAGCCACGGCAGGACCAGTATAGAGGACAGTGTCACAGCCACGGCAGGACCAGTATAGGGGGCAGTGGCACAGCCACGGCAGGACCAGTATAGGGGACAGTGTCACAGCCACGGCAGGACCAGGTGTCAACCTTGTTGCCAGCAGCACCAGTATAGGGGACAGTGTCACAGCCACAGCAGGACCAGGTTTCAACCTTGTTGCCAGCAGCACCAGTATAGGGGACAGTGGCACAGCCACGGCAGGACCAGGTGTCAACCTTGTTGCCAGCAGCACCAGTATAGGGGACAGTGTCACAGCCACGGCAGGACCAGGTGTCAACCTTGTTGCCAGCAGCACCAGTATAGGGGACAGTGTCACAGCCACGGCAGGACCAGGTGTCAACCTTGTTGCCAGCAGCACCAGTATAGGGGACAGTGGCACAGCATTGTCCAGTTACCTCAGTGATGGCAAAAAAAAACATATCAGCCACACCCACAATTTATAGAACTGTAATCTCTTGCCAACAGAGTGCTGACGTTTCAAGAGAGATGGTTTGGTGATTTCCCCTGGCTACATCATAATCCATCAATAAAAGGGGTGTTGTTTTCACTGTAGCCAAGGGTTTTCAAGCCAGCCATCTTTTGGCATAAGAGCAGATGCTGCCTTCATTAGTGCAGGATTTAGGAACTGGAGAAAAGCCTTTGTAAAATTGAAAACTGCCAAACCCACCGCCACTGTGTAACTGTAACAGCACACCAGCTAAATCCAATCAGTCCCCAGTTATCCAGTGCTTGAGGTAAACAGCAGTGACGAAATGACGAAAGCTACCTTGCACTGTATGAGAAAGCAACAACATTGATTGACTCCATTGAAAGACACTCAAGACGATTTGCTGGCAAAGCAGTGCATCACTATAGGGCAGAATTTTGTTGGATGGTGTGGAGGTTGTTTGGCAACCGTTTTGACCAGGACAGTCTAAACATTCTGTAAGAGTTGGAAAGAGCGCTTCTCACGGGGGAGTTGGATGAGTCTCTAGATCAGTACCCTGAGCGGAACATAGATTCTCTTTCAGTGCAGTTGCATCTCTTTCGCAACAAATACCCCTGTAGCAGCAGTTGAGAGGCAGCAGAGGTCCTCAGGAGGCTTCCAGTGGAGGTGTGGGTGTTAGTTGACCAAGTTGAGGTGCTGATCAGAATTTTGTTTGTGGTGCCAGTGTCTTCATGTGAGGCTGAGAGGAGTTTCAGTGCACTCCGCAGGTTAAAGACTTGGTTACGGGCTTGCATGGGCCAAGAGAGACTGAACGGCATAGCTGTCTGTAATGTACATAAAGACAGGGTGGACAGTCTTGAGGGAAAATATCTACCAGCAATGTGTTGGATCCATTGAAACCCTCAAACATATGTTCAGTTGTTTTGTTCAGTAGTGTGTATAGCAGTGGATCTCAACCTTTTTTCGGTACTGGAACCCCTGCATATTTTGAGCCAAGGTTTTGAGTGGTCCTCAGGGACCTCCACCCCCTCTATATGATATGTAAAGTTACTGGAATCCTTGTGCTGCTGAATATGTTCATTACACTTTTTTATTTCATGGACCCCTTGCCATTACACCAGGGACCCCTAGGGGTCCACCTACCCTGTTTGAGACCCCCTGCTGTATAGTATGATATATGTTATTTTGTTTAGTAGTTTTTAGTACATGACAGTACACTTACTAATTATTTATTTAATTTAAAATTGCATACTTTGTGTGACATACTTGTCCATAGCTGTTGTTTGAAGAGTTGAGACACTGACTGAACAATAACTAAGTATTTCTGAAGGATATTTTGGTGGATTTGTTTGGGTTTTTCATTGAAGTAGTTATTTCGCTTTTAGAACTGTACTTATTCTGAGCGTTTTGTTCTTGTAAAGATGTTGTAATAGACTCCAACCAGTGGCACATATTTAATGACTATATAAATTAATCAGAAAAAGTTCAATAAAAAGGTCAATTCAATACAGAGACCAACTTCGATGGTTCTCAATGGAGATGATTTTAGACGAGAACACACCATGTTCATTGTATTTATGAAACCTGCACCCATACAGTGTACAGTATCATTACCACCTACTGGCCATGCTTGGTATTGCTGGTTGTAAATACAAATACCTGCATACATACTGTACTGATAAGGAACACTGCTATAACTATTATTAGTAGGAGTATTATAATGATTTAAACATGTTAACAAGTTGGGAAAACTCTTCAGTGAACTGCTGTACCTATGATTTATCCAGTTGTAGTAATTATGGTTCCTCAATATACATTTAACATATTACAACGTAGGCTATGTGTTACAGCACTACTTTTGGTGTCCCCCTCAGGAATTGCTCTTGAGAAAATGTCATGTAATTATCCCCTTCAAGGTTGATATCAGATTTTCGCCCCTGGGTGTCAGTACACAACTAGAATTCTGCTCCTGTTAGATTTCACCCCGTCATACTTTTGAGTCCGCCCCCTTGCTGCTCAGTTGATTCAATCACTGGAGGAATACAGCCATGCAGCATCGTGGGGAGCATACGATCTAAATGTATATTCTTAAAACGCTATTGGAAAGTCACCATGGGTCATATATGCTAATATAATGGACAGACAACTGACACAAATTGAGGAATAGTGAAATTCTGTTGATTCTAGTTATTTATTCTTAATTAAACATGGAACAAAGAGGATGCAGGGCATGGCGCGAGCGACAGCCGTCGGTCACCTACATGGTTGCTTTGATTTTCTTTTGGAGCGGAGCATCAGCCCAGATAAGATATTCCATCTCTGAAGAGCTTAAGGAAGGAACTGTCGTGGGGAATATAGCTAAGGATTTGGGAATAGATCTGAGTACCTTGAAGGAAAGGGGTTTACGAATCGTGTCTGGCTCGAACGAGCCCCTTTTCCAGCTAAACCAGAATGACGGTATCTTGTATGTGACCCGAAAAATAGACCGAGAGGAGGTGTGCGATCGGATCACGGTGTGTTTGATCAACCTGAAAATCGTTCTAGAGAATCCGCTGGAGATCCATTATGTCGCGGTGGAGGTGTTAGATGTTAACGACCATTCTCCCAGCTTTCCCGAGAAAGATAAACGGTTAGAGATGTTTGAGTCAGTGTTACCTGGGGCACGTTTTCAGCTACAAGCTGCGCGTGACCCAGATAGTGGCCCATACTCTGTTCAACAATATAAACTGAAAAACAATGATCATTTTCGCATAGAAGTTAAAGATAGAGGTGAGGACCGTAAAATGCCTATTTTGATTTTACAAAAGCAGTTAGATAGGGAGTCTGCTAAGAATCATAGATTACTGCTTACAGCCATTGATGGAGGAAAACCAGCGAGGTCTGGGACTATCGAAATAATCGTTGAGGTATTGGATGTTAATGATAACTCACCTGTCTTCACTAAAGACGTATACTCTGTAATGCTTGGTGAAAACTCTCCTGTCGGTGCAACTGTCATTCAAGTAAAAGCAACCGATTTAGACGAAGACGCAAACGGTGAAATTATATATTCATTTGGTAATGGAGTAGATGACAAGTTACTGCGACTATTTGGATTGGATCCGAATACTGGTGAACTAACCGTAAAAGGTCTGATAGATTATGAGGTAAACAATATTTATGACATTGATATACAGGCATCTGATAAGGGACCCGTTCCATTGACAACAGACAAAAGCGTAATTGTAAAGATTATTGACGTGAACGATAATACGCCAGAAATAGAAGTGACATCATTTTCGAAGGCAATCCCCGAAGATTCCAGACCCGGTACCACTGTAGCACTAATCAGTGTTAATGATTTAGACTCTGGTCTCAATGGGAACGTTTTATGTTCTGTAATGGAAAACTTGCCTTTCAAGCTAATGTCGTCTTTACAGGATAACATGTATTCTGTAGTCACCAAGTCACCTCTGGATAGAGAGAAAGTATCTCAATATGATCTAACAGTAGTAGCCACAGACCAAGGCCATCCGCCCCTGTCATCTGTAAAGACTATTAGTGTTGTAGTATCAGATGTGAATGATAACAGTCCAGAGTTTTCACTGAGCCCCTATACTTTCTATGTCACGGAGAATAACGAACCAGGCGCCTCAGTATTTTGTGTGAGTGCTTCAGATCGTGACATAGATGAAAACGCCTTTATTTCATATCATATTCTTAGAGACAGTGGCGAGGAGAACAAATGGGCATCTTTCCTCAACCTAAATTCAGAAAATGGGAACATTGTTGCGCTTAAAAGCTTTGATTTTGAAACCCTCAAAACATTTAAATTCCAAGTTGTAGCTACAGACTCTGGAACTCCGTCACTAAGCAGCAACGTCACAATAAACGTGTTCATTCTGGATCAGAACGACAACGCTCCAGTGATCTTGTATCCAGTCAGCGCTAACGGTTCCGCTGCAGGTGTGGAGGAGATTCCCCGCAATGTGAACGCAGGACATTTGGTGACTAAAGTGAGAGCCTATGACGCTGATATAGGATATAACGGCTGGTTATTATTTTCACTGCAGGAAGTTACTGACCACAGTCTCTTTGCCTTGGACCGCTATACAGGACAGATAAGGACACTTCGGTCATTCACAGAGACAGACGAGGCTGAGCACAAACTGGTCATACTGGTAAAAGACAATGGGAACGTTTCACTCTCAGCAACAGCTACTGTGATTATCAACGTTGTGGAGCCCAAAGAGGCTTTTGCAGCTTCTGATGTTAAAAGCGCAGTAAAAGACGAGGAGGAGAACAGCGTTACATTTTATTTGATCATAACTTTGATGTCAGTTTCAGCACTTTTTATCATCAGTGTCATCGTGTTGATTGTAATGCAGTGCTCCAAAGCCCCAGTCGATTCCTCCAAGTATTTACAAGATGTGAATTACGACGGGACACTGTGCCACAGCATCCAGTACCGATCCGGAGACAATCGGTACATGTTAGTTGGACCCAGAATGAGTATAGGTTCTACTATTGTCCCGGGCAGCAATGGGAATACTCTAGTGGTACCTGACCACAGGAGAAGTGCTTCTGGAGAGGTAAGGAGTTTAAAACGACCTGTTCAGGAATCTCCTAATGACCAATGCAGTGCCGAGAGCGTGTGCATGAGTTTGATGATGGCGTACTATTCTCATTATGTTTGTTAGAATTTCTGTCTGCTATTTCATTGACCAAGAAAGGGGTATGTGTGAATGTATGAACCATTTTAGGTTTTTAATTAGGCTAAAGAGGTTTGTTAGCTGTTAAATGAACGCCGAAAGTGACACTGCTGTCAGGACAGGTCGCTGTACACAACTGTGGTGCTGAAACGCTGACCAGTTTAATGTGCTGTTTAACTGGTGAAAGTGACGACGTATACATGCTCTTATAGTGGATAATTTATTCTTCAACATTCTTTTTTCCATGTCAGACACTTGTTGCATACATGAGTAGGGTAAATGTTGCTTTATGTTAGCAAAAATAAGCATTGTACATAATGTATTGTAACGTGTATACCGACTTTAAAAAAAAACAATACCACTTTTGCAGTAATGTTTTATCTGATATGTATCGTGTCAAGATTCCATTACTAAGTTTAAACGATAGTGTAATGTCAGGTAGAATCGCATGATGTCAGTACCCAACTACAATAACGATCTTGATAGAAATAATTACCATAATGCTTTTGACTCCGCCCACTTGCTGTTTGGATGTTTCCGTCGCTGGAGGAATGCAGTTATGCAGGATCGTGGGGAGAATAATGTCTAAAATTGACATTCTTAAAACACTATTGGATCATGAGCATTTGTCATATTTGCTAATATAATGGATGGACAACTGTCACCAATGAAGGAATAGCGGAAGTGCTGTGAATTCTCGTTATTTATTCTAAAACATGGAACAAAGAGGATGCAGGGCATGGCTAGATCCACGGCAGTGGGTCACCTACATAGTTGCTTTGGTTTTCTTTTGGATCGGAGCTTCAGCTCAGATAAGATACTCCATCTCTGAAGAGCTTAAAGAAGGAACTGTCATCGGGAATGTAGCTAAGGATTTGACAATAGAATTGAGCACCTTGAAGGAGAGGGGATTTCGAATCGTGTCGGGCTCGAACGAGCCCCTTTTCCAGCTAAACCAGAATGATGGCATCTTGTACGTGAACCGAAAAATAGACCGAGAGGAGGTGTGTGAACGGAGCACCGTGTGTTTGGTCAACCTGAAAACCGTTCTAGAGAACCCGCTCGAGATCCATTATGTCTCAGTGGAGGTGTTAGATGTTAACGACCATTCTCCCAGCTTTCCTGAGAAAGAGAAAAGGTTAGAGATTTCAGAATCAGCGTTACCTGGGGCGCGATTTCAGCTACAAGCAGCTCGTGACCCAGACGGTGGGATATATTCCGTTCAACAATATAAACTAAGTCAAAATGATAATTTCCGTTTAGAAGTTAAAGATAGAGGTGAGGACCGTAAAATGCCTATTTTGATTTTACAAAAGCAGTTAGATAGGGAGTCTGCTAAGAATCATAGATTACTGCTTACAGCCATTGATGGAGGAAAACCAGCGAGGTCTGGGACTATCGAAATAATCGTTGAGGTATTGGATGTTAATGATAACTCACCTGTCTTCACTAAAGACGTATACTCTGTAATGCTTGGTGAAAACTCTCCTGTCGGTGCAACTGTCATTCAAGTAAAAGCAACCGATTTAGACGAAGACGCAAACGGTGAAATTATGTATTCATTTGGTAATGGAGTAGATGACAAGTTACTGCGACTATTTGGATTGGATCCGAATACTGGTGAACTAACCGTAAAAGGTCTGATAGATTATGAGGTAAACAATATTTATGACATTGATATACAGGCATCTGATAAGGGACCCGTTCCATTGACAACAGACAAAAGCGTAATTGTAAAGATTATTGACGTGAACGATAATGCGCCAGAAATAGAAGTGACATCATTTTCGAAGGCAATCCCCGAAGATTCCAGACCCGGTACCACTGTAGCACTAATCAGTGTTAATGATTTAGACTCTGGTCTCAATGGGAACGTTTTATGTTCTGTAATAGAAAACTTGCCTTTCAAGCTAATGTCGTCTTTACAGGATAACATGTATTCTGTAGTCACCAAGTCACCTCTGGATAGAGAGAAAGTATCTCAATATGATCTAACAGTAGTAGCCACAGACCAAGGCCATCCGCCCCTGTCATCTGTAAAGACTATTAGTGTTGTAGTATCAGATGTGAATGATAACAGTCCAGAGTTTTCACTGAGCCCCTATACTTTCTATGTCACGGAGAATAACGAACCAGGCGCCTCAGTATTTTGTGTGAGTGCTTCAGATCGTGACATAGATGAAAACGCCTTTATTTCATATCATATTCTTAGAGACAGTGGCGAGGAGAACAAATGGGCATCTTTCCTCAACCTAAATTCAGAAAATGGGAACATTGTTGCGCTTAAAAGCTTTGATTTTGAAACCCTCAAAACATTTAAATTCCAAGTTGTAGCTACAGACTCTGGAACTCCGTCACTAAGCAGCAACGTCACAGTGAATGTGTTCATTCTGGATCAGAACGACAACGCTCCAGTGATCTTGTATCCAGTCAGCGCTAACCGTTCCACTGAAGGTGTGGAGGAGATTCCCCGCAATGTGAACGCAGGCCATTTGGTGACTAAAGTGAGAGCCTATGACGCTGATATAGGATATAACGGCTGGTTATTATTTTCACTGCAGGAAGTTACTGACCACAGTCTCTTTGCCTTGGACCGCTATACAGGACAGATAAGGACACTTCGGTCATTCACAGAGACAGACGAGGCTGAGCACAAACTGGTCATACTGGTAAAAGACAATGGGAACGTTTCACTCTCAGCAACAGCTACTGTGCTTATCAACGTTGTGGAGCCCAAAGAGGCTTTTGCAGCTTCTGATGTTAAAAGCGCAGTAAAAGACGAGGAGGAGAACAGCGTTACATTTTATTTGATCATAACTTTGGGGTCAGTTTCAGCACTTTTTATCATCAGTATCATCGTGTTGATTGTCATGCAGTGCTCCAAAGCCCCAGACGATTCCTCCAAGTATTTACAAGATGTGAATTACGACGGGACACTGTGCCACAGCATCCAGTACCGATCCGGAGACAAACGGTACATGTTAGTTGGACCCAGAATGAGTATAGGTTCTACTATAGTCCCGGGCAGCAATGGGAATACTCTAGTGGTACCTGACCACAGGAGAAGTGCTTCTGGAGAGGTAAGGAGTTTAAAACGACCTGTTCAGGAATCTCCTAATGACCAATGCAGTGCCGAGAGCGTGTGCATGAGTTTGATGATGGCGTACTATTCTCATTATGTTTGTTAGAATTTCTGTCTGCTATTTCATTGACCAAGAAAGCGGTATGTGTGAATGTATGAACCATTTTAGGTTTTTAATTAGGCTAAAGAGGTTTGTTAGCTGTCAAATGATCGCCGAAAGTGACACTGCTGTCAGGACAGGTCGCTGTCCACAACTGTGGTGCTGAAACGCTGACCAGTTTAATGTGCTGTTTAACTGGTGAAAGTGACGACGTATACATGCTCTTATAGTGGATAATTTATTCTTCAACATTCTTTTTTCCATGTCAGACACTTGTTGCATACATGAGTAGGGTAAATGTTGCTTTATGTTAGCAAAAATAAGCATTGTACATAATGTATTGTAACGTGTATACCGACTTTTAAAAAAAACAATACCACTTTTGCAGTAATGTTTTATCTGATATGTATCGTGTCAAGATTCCATTACTAAGTTTCAACGATAGTGTAATGTCAGGTAGAATCGCATGATGTCAGTACCCAACTACAATAACGATCTTGATAGAAATAATTACCATAATGCTTTTGACTCCGCCCACTTGCTGTTTAGATGATTCCGTCGCTGGAGGAATGCAGTTATGCAGGATCGTGGGGAGAATAATGTCTAAAATTGACATTCTTAAAACACTATTGGATCATGAGCATTTGTCATATTTGCTAATATAATGGATGGACAACTGTCACCAATGAAGGAATAGCGGAAGTGCTGTGAATTCACGTTATTTATTCTAAAACATGGAACAAAGAGGATGCAGGGCATGGCGAGATCCACGGCAGTGGGTCACCTACATAGTTGCTTTGGTTTTCTTTTGGATCGGAGCTTCAGCTCAGATAAGATACTCCATCTCCGAAGAGCTTAAAGAAGGAACTGTCATCGGGAATGTAGCTAAAGATTTGACAATAGATCTGAGCACCTTGAAGGAGAGGGGATTTCGAATCGTGTCTGGCTCGAAGGAGCCCCTTTTCCAGCTAAACCAGAATGATGGCATCTTGTACGTGAACCGAAAAATAGACCGAGAGGAGGTGTGTGAACGGAGCAGCGTGTGTTTGATCAATCTGAAAACCGTTCTAGAGAACCCGCTCGAGATCCATTATGTCGCGGTGGAGGTGTTAGATGTTAACGACCATTCTCCCAGCTTTCCCGAGAAAGAGAAAAGGTTAGAGATTTCAGAATCTGCGTTACCAGGTGCGCGATTTCAGCTACAAGCAGCTCGTGACCCAGACGGTGGGATATATTCCGTTCAACAATATAAACTCAGTCAAAATGATAATTTCCGTTTAGAGGTTAAAGATCGAGGTGAGGACCGTAAAACCCCTAGTCTTATTTTACAGAAACCACTGGATAGAGAGGCTGTAAAGAGCCATATATTGCTGCTCACAGCTATTGATGGAGGAAAACCTCCAAGATCTGGAGACATGAGAATAACTGTAGATGTATCCGATGTCAATGATAACCCCCCGGTTTTTACTGTAGATTCATACTCTGTATTGCTGAATGAAAACGCTAATATAGGAACAACAGTCATACAGGTTAACGCCACTGATCTGGACGAGGGTTCTAATGGTGAAGTTGTCTATTCATTTGGTAGTGACGTGGAAGGAGAGGTCCTGGAATGTTTTCATTTAGACCCGATTACTGGCGAAATAATTGTAACAGGACTTATTGATTTTGAAGAAAATAACAAGTATGAGATCGATATACAAGCGTCAGACAAAGGGGCAGCTACTTTGACAACAGACAAAACTGTAATTATTAAAATTGTGGATGTCAACGATAATGCACCTGAGATTGAGGTGACATCATTCTCTAACTCAATATCAGAGGATTCTAGACCCGGTACCACTGTAGCACTAATCAGTGTTAATGATTTGGACTCTGGTCTCAATGGGAAAGTTGTCTGTCTTCTAACCGAGGACAATCCTTTCAAATTAACGTCGTCTTTACAAGAAAACATGTACTCTGTAGTCACCAAGTTACCTCTGGATAGGGAAAAACAGTCCGAATATGATCTAACAATAGTTGCTAAAGACGCAGGCCAGACGTCCCTGTCATCCGTAAAGACTATTAGTGTTGTAGTATCAGATGTGAATGACAACAGTCCAGAGTTTTCACTGAGCCCCTATACTTTCTATGTCACTGAGAATAACCACCCAGGCGCCTCAGTATTTTCAGTAAGTGCATCTGATCGTGACATGAATGAAAACGCACTTATTTCATATCATATTCTGAGAGACGTTGGTGACGATAATAAATGGGCATCTTTCCTCAACATAAATTCAGAAAATGGAAACATTTTGGCGCTAAAAAGCTTTGACTTTGAAACTTTAAAAACATTTAAATTCCAAGTTGTAGCTACAGACTCTGGAATTCCGTCACTAAGCAGCAACGTCACAGTGAATGTGTTCCTTCTGGATCAGAACGACAACGCTCCAGGGATCTTGTATCCAGTCAGCGCTAACGGTTCCGCTGAAGGTGTGGAGGAGATTCCCCGCAATGTGAACGCAGGCCATTTGGTGACTAAAGTGAGAGCCTATGACGCTGATATAGGATATAACGGCTGGTTATTATTTTCACTGCAGGAAGTTTCTGACCACAGTCTCTTTGCCTTGGACCGTTATACAGGACAGATAAGGACACTTCGGTCATTCACAGAGACAGACGAGGCTGAGCACAAACTGGTCATACTGGTAAAAGACAATGGGAACGTTTCACTCTCAGCAACAGCTACTGTGATTATCAACGTTGTGGAGCCCAAAGAGGCTTTTGCAGCTTCTGATGTTAAAAGCGCAGTAAAAGACGAGGAGGAGAACAGCGTTACATTTTATTTGATCATAACTTTGATGTCAGTTTCAGCACTTTTTATCATCAGTATCATCGTGTTGATTGTAATGCAGTGCTCCAAAGCCCCAGACGATTCCTCCAAGTATTTACAAGATGTGAATTACGACGGGACACTGTGCCACAGCATCCAGTACCGATCCGGAGACAATCGGTACATGTTAGTTGGACCCAGAATGAGTATAGGTTCTACTATAGTCCCGGGCAGCAATGGGAATACTCTAGTGGTACCTGACCACAGGAGAAGTGCTTCTGGAGAGGTAAGAAGTTGAAAACAACCTTGTATTTCACTGTCATCACGTACCCTCTATTGAGGCTGATTTTCGAGTATCATTTTTAGCCATTTGTGAGTATTTTAAATAGGCCTGTTTTGTTATTTACGTAAGAGGGTTGTTGATTCTCACATGATCTCACAGTAGAAGTTTCTCATTCATTTACAGCCGCTGCTCACTGGGCGCTGACCGCCACAGTGGTGCTGAAACGTTCGGCACTTCAAAGCGCTATTTTATGAACGCTTGACAAAAGGTGATGACATATAAACTCTCCCCTTTCTCTGTAAATGTTTCTCAATTTTATTTCCTTGTGCGTCACTTGTTGCATTCTTGCGTAACGCTTTAGTTCTTGTGAATACATCATGATATGTCATATTCAACCAGAACTCCCATATCTATACACATTTTGCAGTAACGTTTTGTCAATTGTGTATTGTGCCAAGGTAGTTTTCAGTATTGAAATATAAAAATGTAATCTCTGAAATGATATTGTAATGTAACGTAGTATCGCAAGGTGTCAGTACCCAACTAGAATAACACTCCTGATACATTTTCTCCCGTCATATATTGAGTCCGCCCCCTTGTTGGTTTCGTAGATTATTCAGTTGATGGCGGAATTTAGTCATGCAGCATCGTGGGGAGAATAATATCTTACATTGCCAGAATAAATATAACTTTGGATAATTAGCTGATGTTATAGTCACGAATGTATTGGATAGATCGTTTCCCCAGATTGAGGCATAGCGGAAGTACTGTGTACAGCTTTTACTTATCTGGAAATCATGGAACAAAGAGGATTCAGGTCATGGAGGCAGCGACGGCAGTGGGTCGTCTTCATGGTTGCTTTGGTTCTCTTTTGGAGCGGGGCGTCGGCACAGTTAAGATACTCCATCTCTGAAGAGCTTAAGGAAGGAACTGTCGTGGGGAATATAGCTAAGGATTTGGGAATAGATCTGAGAACCTTGAAGGAGAGGGGATTTCGAATCGTGTCGGGCTCGACCGAGCCCCCTTTCCAGGTGAACCAGAATGACGGCATCTTGTATTTGCACCGAAAAATAGACCGAGAGGAGGTGTGTGAACGGAGCAGCGTGTGTTTGATCAACATGAAAACCGTTCTGGAGAACCCGCTGGAGATCCATTATGTCTCAGTGGAGGTGTTAGATGTTAACGACCATTCTCCCAGCTTTCCTGAGAAAGAGAAACGGTTAGAGATATTTGAGTCAGCCTTACCAGGGGCGCGATTTCAGCTCCAGGCTGCCCGGGACCCAGACGGTGGAATATATTCTGTTCAACAATATAAACTCAGCCAAAGCGATCATTTCCGTTTAGAAGTAAAAGACCGTGGAAAGGATGGTAAAATCCCTATCTTAAATCTCCAGAAACCACTAGATAGAGAAGCTTTGAAAAGGCATAAATTACTGCTCACAGCCATTGACGGAGACAAACCTCCCAAGTCTGGTACTATAGAAATATTAGTGGACGTTTTAGATGTTAATGATAATATGCCTGTTTTCACTAAAGAGTTATACTCTGTGACGCTAAATGAAAATTCTCCTATTGGCACAACGGTCATACAAGTCAACGCTACGGATTTGGACGAGGGTTCAAACGGTGAAATCATTTATTCTTTTGGTAGTAATGTGAACAGTAAGTTACGAGAACTTTTTGAAGTAGATGCTATCTCAGGTGAGATAATTGTCAAAGGATGGATCGATTTTGAAATAGAGGACAGCTATGAGATTGATATACAGGCATCGGATAAGGGATCTGCTCCCCTGACAGCAGACAAAAGCGTAACAGTAAAGATAGTTGACCTGAATGATAATGCACCCGAGATAGAGGTGACGTCCTTTTCTAACGCAATCCCCGAGGATTCTAGACCCGGTACCACTGTAGCACTAATCAGTGTCAGTGATGAGGACTCTGGTCTCAATGGGAAACTTCTCTGTTCTATAAGCGATGGCGTCCCGTTCACTCTAACGCCGTCTTCACAGGATAACATGTATTCGGTAGTCACCAAGTCACCTCTGGATAGGGAAAAACAGTCTGAATATGATCTAACAATCGTTGCGAAAGATGTAGGCCAGCCGTCCCTGTCATCCGTAAAGACTATTAGTGTTGTGGTATCAGATGTGAATGATAACAGTCCAGAGTTTTCAATGAGCCCCTATACTTTCTATGTCACTGAGAATAACCACCCAGGCGCCTCAGTATTTTCAGTAAGTGCATCTGATCGTGACATAAATGAAAACGCACTTATTTCATATCATATTCTGAGAGACGGTGGTGACGATAATAAATGGGCATCTTTCTTCAACATAAATTCAGAAAATGGAAACATTTTGGCGC
This sequence comes from Oncorhynchus clarkii lewisi, assembly GCF_045791955.1. Lineage (NCBI taxonomy): Eukaryota > Metazoa > Chordata > Actinopteri > Salmoniformes > Salmonidae > Oncorhynchus > Oncorhynchus clarkii. The sequence continues at coordinate 26,783,163 of NC_092177.1, read as the reverse complement.
TAAAAAGCTTTGACTTTGAAACTTTAAAAACATTCCAATTCCAAGTTGTAGCTACAGACTCTGGAATTCCGTCACTAAGCAGCAACGTCACAATAAACGTGTTCATTCTGGATCAGAACGACAACGCTCCAGTGATCTTGTATCCAGTCAGCGCTAACGGTTCCGCTGCAGGTGTGGAGGAGATTCCCCGCAATGTGAACGCAGGCCATTTGGTGACTAAAGTGAGAGCCTATGACGCTGATATAGGATATAACGGCTGGTTATTATTTTCACTGCAGGAAGTTACTGACCACAGTCTCTTTGCCTTGGTCCGTTATACAGGACAGATAAGGACACTTCGGTCGTTCACAGAGACAGACGAGGCTGAGCATAAACTGGTCATACTGGTAAAAGACAATGGGAACGTTTCACTCTCAGCAACAGCTACTGTGATTATCAACGTTGTGGAGCCCAAAGAGGCTTTTGCAGCTTCTGATGTTAAAAGCGCAGTAAAAGACGAGGAGGAGAACAGCGTTACATTTTATTTGATCATAACTTTGGTGTCAGTTTCAGCACTTTTTATCATCAGTATCATCGTGTTGATTGTAATGCAGTGCTCCAAAGCCCCAGACGATTCCTCCAAGTATTTACAAGATGTGAATTACGACGGGACACTGTGCCACAGCATCCAGTACCGATCCGGAGACAAACGGTACATGTTAGTTGGACCCAGAATGAGTATAGGTTCTACTATAGTCCCGGGTAGCAACGGGAATACTCTAGTGGTACCTGACCACAAGAGGAGAGCTTCTGGAGAGGTAAGAAGTTGACCCCATTGTCACGAGGAACTAATTACTCGTTAGTTCTCAGTATTTTCAATCTATGTACTATTTCTGATGGTTACAGGATCCGTGCCCCAGGGACTGAATGTATGAGTTGTCTATGGGGTGGCACATATGATAGCCACTATTGTAGGTGTCAAAAGCGTGCATTTGTTTGTGTTGTTTTCTGAATCGCTCGATTAAAAATATTGTGTATACCTCAGAGGGCGCTGTCCCACGGGGGTTTTCTTGTCAAAAGACGCTGTACTAGGGACTTCCGCTGTCCATGGTGCTGAAACCGGGTGGAGTTCATTCGGCATCTTCGTTGTGACAAAACTCTCTTGAGATGGTTAAAGACGCTTTGTAGTTTCACTTAGGCTATAGAAGAAGCCTTTTCAGTCTTTATTGACATATGGTCCAAACCATGTAGTTCTATGTAGGACACTTGTTGCAAACTTCTAAACATCAACCAACATGCACACCCTGACGTCTCATAAGGATCTTCCCCATGCATGTCCCATCTTTCCCTAACCCGTACCATGGTTTGTAATGTTGTTTTTTCGTGTACAATGTTTTGTTTCGAAATAGCACTCTGCTTTCGTGTAAAAAAAATATCGTAAAGGGTCCAATTATACTCAATCCTGCAATATGAGGCTGAAACGCATGGTGTCAGTGCGCAAGTCGAAGAAGGGTTATGAAATCACTCTATTGGTCATACTTTTGAGTCCTCCCTTTATAGCTGGTTTGGTATTTCGTCGCTAGCAGACTACAGCCGTGAGCTTCGAGGATAAATTGTCATTTGAAACCTTTCAACGCTAACGTATTGTAAGATACCGAGCTGTGATTATATTTGGGAGTGCAGTGAATAAGATGACGTTGCCGGCAGAGGCGTAGTGAAACTGCTCTGGATTTCTCTTTAACCTTAAAAACATGGAACAAAGAGGATGCGGGGAATGGCGGGAGCGACGGCAGAGGGTAGTTTTCATGGTTGCTATGTTTTTTTTTTGGACCGTGGCATCTGCACAGATAAGATACTCTATCTCTGAAGAGCTTAAGGAAGGAACTGTCCTGGGGAATATAGCTAAGGATTTGGGAATAGATCTCAGCACCTTAAAGGAGAGGGGATTTCGAATCGTGTCTGGCTCGACCGAGCCCCTTTTCCAGCTAAACCAGAATAACGGCATCTTATACGTGAACCGAAAAATAGACCGAGAGGAGGTGTGTGAACGGAGCAGCGTGTGTTTGATCAACCTGAAAACCGTTCTAGAGAACCCGCTGGAGATCCATTATGTCTCAGTGGAGGTGTTAGATGTTAACGACCATTCTCCCAGCTTTCCCGAGAAAGAGAAACGGTTAGAGATTTCAGAGTCCAGGTTACCGGGGGCGCGATTTCAGCTACAAGCAGCGCGTGACCCAGATGAAGGTCCATTCTCCGTTCAACAATATAAACTGAGTCATAATGACCATTTTCGTTTGGAGGTTAAAGATCGAGGTGAGGACGGTAAAATCCCATTGTTGGTTTTACAGAAGCAGTTAGATAGAGAAGCTGTAAGAAGCCATAAACTCCTCCTCACTGCTATTGATGGTGGAAAACCACCCAGATCTGGAACTCTCGAAATATCAGTGGATGTACTGGATGTTAATGACAACAGTCCTGTGTTCACTAAAGATATATATTCTGTAAGTGTAAATGAAAACGCTCCTTTGGGAACTATGGTCATCAAGGTAAATGCCACCGATTTAGATAGCGGCCAGAATGGGAATGTAATTTACTCATTTGGCAATGACATCAACAGCAAGTTAAGGAAACTTTTTGATGTAGACACCATTACAGGTGAAATAACTGTAAAAGGGCAAATAGATTTTGAGGAAAGGGATAGCTATCTGGTTGACATACAGGCATCAGATCAAGGACAACTTCCTCTGACAATAGACAAAAGCGTAAAAATTAAAATCGTTGACCTCAACGACAACGCACCTGAGATAGAGGTGACGTCATTTTCTAAGGTAATTCCCGAAGATTCTAGGCCCGGAACCACGGTGGCACTGATTAGTGTTACTGATTTGGACTCTGGTCTCAATGGGAAAGTTCTCTGCCATGTATTGGAAGACGTACCTTTCACGCTATTGCCATCTCTACATGACAACATGTATTCTGTAGTCACCAAGTCACCTCTGGATAGAGAGAAAGTATCTCAATATGATCTAACAATAGTAGCCACAGACCAAGGCCATCCGCCCCTGTCATCTGTAAAGACTATTAGTGTTGTAGTATCAGATGTGAATGACAACAGTCCAGAGTTTTCACTGAGCCCCTATACTTTCTATGTCACTGAGAATAACCACCCAGGCGCCTCAGTATTTTGTGTGAGTGCATCTGATCGTGACATAGATGAAAACGCACTTATTTCATATCATATTCTTAGAGGCAGTGGCGAGGAGAACAAATGGGCATCTTTCCTCAACATAAATTCAGATAATGGAAACATTTTGGCGCTAAAAAGCTTTGACTTTGAAACATTAAAAACAATTAAATTCCAAGTTGTAGCTACAGACTCTGGAACTCCGTCACTAAGCAGCAACGTCACAGTGAATGTTTTCATTCTGGATCAGAACGACAACGCTCCAGTGATCTTGTATCCAGTCAGCGCTAATGGTTCCGCTGAAGGTGTGGAGGAGATTCCCCGCAATGTGAACGCAGGCCATTTGGTGACTAAAGTGAGAGCCTATGACGCTGATATAGGATATAACGGCTGGTTATTATTTTCACTGCAGGAAGTTACTGACCACAGTCTCTTTGCTTTGGACCGCTATACAGGACAGATAAGGACACTTCGGTCATTCACAGAGACAGACGAGGCTGAGCATAAACTGGTCATACTGGTAAAAGACAATGGGAACGTTTCACTCTCAGCAACAGCTACTGTGATTATCAACGTTGTGGAGCCCAAAGAGGCTTTTGCAGCTTCTGATGTTAAAAGCGCAGTAAAAGACGAGGAGGAGAACAGCGTTACATTTTATTTGATCATAACTTTGATGTCAGTTTCAGCACTTTTTATCATCAGTATCATCGTGTTGATTGTAATGCAGTGCTCCAAAGCCCCAGATGATTCCTCCAAGTATTTACAAGATGTGAATTACGACGGGACACTGTGCCACAGCATCCAGTACCGATCCGGAGACAAACGGTACATGTTAGTTGGACCCAGAATGAGTATAGGTTCTACTATTGTCCCGGGCAGCAATGGGAATACTCTAGTGCTACCCGACCACAGGAGGAGAGCTTCTGGAGAGGTAAGGAGGTCATCAATCTAAAATATATTACAATCTGCTATGGGTGGCCTAATATAGCCTGTTTTGTCCTGTCATGGATGTCTCAACGAGCTGACTGTGTTACGGAGTGGACGGGCCTATGTAATATTTTGGTGACACGGCTGTCATGCTGTAACATGAGACGTAAAGGAGTATAGGACTTTATTTAGTTGGACATGTCACCTGACAGCCCATCTGTTTTCACTTATCAACTCACTTTGGATGTGTAGGCTGGTCTGATCCTATACGGTTAGAGGTGAGCAGGAAAGAGGATGGTTTTCTCAGGTATACATGGTGGTTCCAGTCTGCTTGTTCAGGAGGGTCAGCCTGGGCTTGGTATTGTATTGACACAATGTTGATACTTGTTAATAAAACAAGGGAAAATATCCATGTAATTTATAGATTAGTGAACCTGCTCAGGTCAACATGTGGGCCAAGAACTATTTCGACTATAAGTAGGTAAAATATAATGCTGACTGTGGGTCAGTGGATGGGGCTAACTTCAGCCTCATACTTACAGAGCCGTACGTTGAGCCTTATTTACAGGTATTCGGTCCACACATTTCCGTCTTCAGCTTGTGTTGTTGCCTTGAATGGAGCTATTTCAGCAATCTAAGCCTTTTCATAATCCGTATGTGGGGCTACGCCCCCTCAGAAAGAGAGTCTACTGGAGATTTAACGCAGCCTTGAAACCTAGGACACTATCATATCGGCCCCTTTTCCAGACAGTCAACTTGTTTTGGTTTCTAACAATGTGACGGTTGTTGTGTTGTTTTAATTAGATGGGTTAGTAGCCTGTCTTATCATGTGGCATGTAACTTCGTAAGACAACGGTGGTGTGTGTGTGCGTGCCCGGGAGTGAATGAGTATGACTGAGCGGACACCTGGGGCCATTGATTTGTGAGGGGCCCTTTATGCCTGCTCCCATCCCTTATAATTCTGTATTCTTTTGTGACAAATGTGTTAGCAGGTAGACCAGAGGGGCCGCGTCTCTGATTGGCAGATGAGTGACAACCCCGATTAGAAGCACCTGCTGCCCATCTGTTGTTCTTCACAAATACTGTTTTGAATGAAAGAACATCGTACCTACACACTGAAGAAGGATGTTAAGACAAAACAATCTGTGTATGCTCTCCCGGATGCAGTAAAACATTTAAAACATTGAACAATGAAGTAAACTTTAAGCAACATATTTTGGAGTGTGAACCCACTCCACCTCCTTGTTTGTCTGAATGAGAATGTGTCTGAAGGCCTGCTCTCCGTGGTGGTAACTGATTATGTGGGCCGTGCGCTGCTGAAGCTGTGCCTGTGGCTGGGAGAGAGAGAGCTGCCCGCCTCTGGCGCACTGCTAGCCAGCCGGGTAGGTTGGGGTGGGGGTGCGCTGCTTGGCTTCCCTAGGGAGCTGCCATTCAGTATTTACATGGGGCTTGGAACACAACCAGCGACGAATGTTCCTTCCCTGTTCCCATAGTCTGTGTTCTAATGCAGTGTGGTTGAAATAGTAATGGGCCTTTGTTTTGATTTTCAAAAAATGGCCTCATGCTATTGGCTAACACAGATGTTGTGTCTCATTAGCTATGAGAGTGTGGCTGAACCAGGTCGAGTCTAGGGGATGGTGGTGTTGCCCTAGCAACGCACTGGCAGAATTACCTCTCTGTAGTGGCTGGTTTTCCACAGCATGTCGGTGAGCCTCGCGTGCAGTGCAGCGGTCTCAGCAACGAGAGAGAGGGAAAGGGAGGGAGCAGGTGGAAGAGGAGGGGGAGGGGATGGCTTTTCTATGGCTATGCCTTCTCGCACATTATTTAATGAAAATTGGTTCATGTTTTTGTGAAACCCATGGATTATGTTAGCGCAATCCTCATTGTAAGTTGGTCAACTGATGGTGTCAACAGAGAAGCAATAGTACATGTGAACATACATCAACACGTTGTTAAATATATTGAGTTATGTTCATGTCCCATTTTACTCTACTAGGTCACTTCAGATTTCACACTTTGGTAATTCTATAGGCTAGGAATAGTATGACTGGGGTTAGTTAAAACAGCAGTGCACTGCTAAGTTATTCCTATTCAGTGACACGTATACACATTGATTTAGAGGAGTGTGAAACAATGCAGAAGGTGGACAAAGAGAGATGGTGGGATAGTCAAGGGTGAAGAGAGAGTTAGATATCAGTACTGGAATTACTGATATGGGGGGAAGTCAGAGATGGAGAGACGGAGAGTAGATGGAGATAGAGAGTAGATGGAGAGAGAGGGAGAGTAGATTTAGAGATAGAGAGAGAGTAGATGGAGAGAGAGTAGATGTAGAAAGATAGTATATTTAGAGAGAGAGAGAGTAGATGGAGAGAGAGAGTAGATTTAGAGATAGAGAGTAGATGGAGATAGAGAGGGTAGAAGGAGAGAGAGAGATAGAGAGTAGATTTAGAGATATAGAGTAGATGGAGAGATAGATAGATGGAGAGAAGATGGAGAGATAGATAGATGGAGAGTAGATGAGAGATAGATAGATGGAGAGTAGATGGAGAGATAGGTAGATGGAGAGAAGATGGAGAGATAGATAGATGGAGAGAGAGAGAGTAGATTTAGAGATAGAGAGTAGATGGAGAGTAGATTTAGAGATAGAGAGTAGATGGAGAGAGTAGATGGAGAGTAGATTTAGAGATAGAGAGTAGATAGAGAGATGGAGAGTAATTGGAGAGATGGAGAGTAGATGGAGAGATAGATGGAGAGATAGAGAGATGGAGAGTAGATGGAGAGATAGATGGAGAGATAGAGAGATGGAGAGTAGATGGAGATGGAGAGATAGAGAGTAGATTTAGAGATAGAGAGTAGATAGAGAGATGGAGAGTAATTGGAGAGATGGAGAGTAGATGGAGAGATAGATGGAGAGATAGAGAGATGGAGAGTAGATGGAGAGATAGATGGAGAGATAGAGAGATGGAGAGTAGATGGAGAGATAGGTAGATGGAGTGTAGATGGAGAGATAGATAGATGGAGAGTAGATAGAGAGAAGATGGAGAGATAGATAGATGGAGATAGAGAGTAGATTTAGAGATAGAGAGTAGATGGAGATGGAGAGATAGAGAGTAGATTTAGAGATAGAGAGTAGACGGAGAGAGAGTAGATGGAGAGAGTAGATGGAGATAGAGAGAGTAGATTTAGAGATAGAGAGTAGATGGATAAAGAGAGAGAGAGATGGAGAGAAGATGGAGAGTAGATAGAGAGTAGATGGAGAGATAGATAGATGGAGAGTAGATAGAGAGTAGATGGAGGGATAGATATATGGAGAGTAGATAGAGAAAAGATGGAGAGATAGATATATGGAGAGTAGATGGAGAGATAGATATATGGAGAGTAGATGGAGAGATAGATAGATGGAGAGTAGATAGAGAGTAGATGGAGGGATAGATATATGGAGAGTAGATAGAGCGTAGATGGAGAGATAGATATATGGGGAGTAGATAGAGCGTAGGTGGAGAGATAGATATATGGAGAGTAGATAGAGAGTAGATGGAGAGATAGATAGATGGAGAGAAGATGGAGAGATAGATAGATGGAGAGTAGATAGAGAGTAGATGGAGAGATAGGTAGATGGAGAGAAGATGGAGAGGTAGATAGATGGAGAGTAGATAGAGAGTAAATGGAGAGATAGATTGATGGAGAGTAGATATAGAGTAGATGGAGGGATAGATATATGGAGAGTAGATAGAGAAAAGATGGAGAGATAGATATATGGAGAGTAGATAGAGAGTAGATGGAGAGATAGATATATGGAGAGATAGATAGAGAGTAGATGGAGAGATAGATATATGGAGAGAAGATAGAGCGTAGATGGAGCGATAGATATATGGAGAGTAGATAGAGCGTAGATGGAGAGATAGATCTATGGAGAGTAGATAGAGAGTAGATGGAGAGATAGATATATGGAGAGTAGATAGAGCGTAGATGGAGAGATAGATATATGGAGAGTAGATAGAGAGTATATGGAGAGATAGATATATGGAGAGTAGATAGAGAGTAGATGGAGAGTAGATAGAGAGTAGATGGAGAGATATATATATGGAGAGTAGATAGAGAGTAGATGGAGAGATAGATATATGGATTGTAGATAGAGAGTCGATGGAGAGATAGATATATGGAGAGTAGATGGAGAGATAGATATATGGAGAGATAGATAGAGAGTAGATGGAGAGATAGATATATGGAGAGTAGATAGAGAGTAGATGGAGAGATAGATATATGGAGAGTAGATAGAGAGTAGATGGAGAGATAGATCTATGGAGAGTAGATAGAGAGTAGATGGAGAGATAGATATATGGAGAGTAGATAGAGCGTAGATGGAGAGATAGATATATGGAGAGTAGATAGAGAGTATATGGAGAGATAGATATATGGAGAGTAGATAGAGAGTAGATGGAGAGTAGATAGAGAGTAGATGGAGAGATATATATATGGAGAGTAGATAGAGAGTAGATGGAGAGATAGATATATGGATTGTAGATAGAGAGTCGATGGAGAGATAGATATATGGAGAGTAGATGGAGAGATAGATATATGGAGAGATAGATAGAGAGTAGATGGAGAGATAGATATATGGAGAGTAGATAGAGAGTAGATGGAGAGATAGATATATGGAGAGTAGATAGAGAGTAGATGGAGAGATATATATATGGAGAGTAGATAGAGAGTAGATGGAGAGATAGATATATGGAGAGTAGATAGAGAGTAGATGGAGAGATAGATAGATGGAGAGTAGATAGAGAGTAGATTGAGAGATAGATATATAGAGAGTAGATGGAGAGATAGATATATAGAGAGTAGATGGAGAGATATATATATGGAGAGTAGATAGAGAGTAGATGGAGAGATAGGTAGATGCAGAGTAGAAGGAGAGATAGATATATGGAGAGTAGATAGATATATGGAGAGTAGATAGAGAGTAGATGGAGAGATAGATAGATGGAGAGTAGATAGAGAGTAGATTGAGAGATAGATATATAGAGAGTAGATAGAGAGTAGATGGAGAGATAGATATATAGAGAGTAGATGGAGAGATAGATTTATGGAGAGTAGATAGAGAGTAGATGGAGAGATAGGTAGATGGAGAGTAGATAGAGAGTAGATGGAGAGATAGGTAGATGGAGAGTAGAAGGAGAATAGAAAAGCAGTAGTGCTCCATTAAAATGTGTCAGTCTCTGTGTGTTTCCGTGCGTGCACAGGGGCAATGCCAAGCGTGCTTGGACAGTATGTGTCTCATTAAGCCAACAAGTGATGTCATGATAGAGAGTAGATTTAGAGATAGAGAGAGAGTAGATGGAGATAGAGAGAGTAGATGGAGAGAGAGTAGATGTAGAAAGAGAGTAGATTTAGAGATAGAGAGTAGATGGAGATAGAGAGTAGATTTAGAGATAGAGAGAGAGTAGATGGAGATAGAGAGTAGATGGAGATAGAGAGAGTAGATGGAGAGAGAGATAGAGAGTAGATTTAGCGTGCTTGGACAGTATGTGTCTCATTAAGCCAACAAGTGATGTCAAGTGTGCTTGGACAGTATGTGTCTCATTAAGCCAACAAGTGATGTCATGATAGAGAGTAGATTTAGAGATAGAGAGAGAGTAGATGGAGAGAGAGTAGATGGAGAGAGAGTAGATGTAGAAAGAGAGTGCTTGGACAGTATGTGTCTCATTAAGCCAACAAGTGATGTCATGACTTCAGTGGGTCACATTGGTGTTCTCTGCAGGCCCTCTTGACACACATCGTGAATATACATGGTTTCACTGGGCCACATTTGCTCCCTTCATCCGTAGTCTGTGTGGTGTAGGTATTCGGGGTCTATCGTTGCGTGTACATTTACCTATTGGGACTGTGGTTGGCAAGGTCATCTTTAGAACAGAAGGCTGTGCTTGTGAAAATATGCAAGCAACCGTACTAAATTCACAACAGTATGTGTCTGAGTGTGTAACCTCTTTCATCATAGCACCGTTTGTTCTTCCATCATAGTGTTTGTTGCATTTTCCGGGTGTGGTTTATCTTTGCTATAGTGGCTCTTTGTGTGTGCTTGGTTAGTCTGTGTAATTGTGTTAGCTTGCCAAGTGTCTGAGATCAGAACTGCTCACACTGTAATGCACCTTTGTGGTCTGATGTGTCAGACAGTGTGTCAGTTGTCTTTAGTAATTGTGTGAGAGGGTTCTCTCTGTCAGTGTGTCTTCAGTGCCACAGGGAGACTGCAGACAGGCATGAGTATTACAATCAGCCACTAAAGCTTTTAAGCAGTGTTGTACCCAATTCCAACAGGAGGAGAATGGGCCTAATTTTAGATGGCTGCACACACACCGCCTTCTTTCACCCCAAGTCCACTTCCTTTTCTATTCCATTCTCTTTCTTTCTCTCTCTCTCTCTCTCTCTCTCTCTCTCTCTCTCTCTCTCTCTCTCTCAGCGCTGGTTCCCTGCACTCGGTTCTCCTCTGTTTCACCTCCACCTTTCAACCCCTTCTTTACCTTTCCCTTTCTCTCTAACTCCCTTTTTTTGTGTTCCTGCTGCTTCGTCTTTGGTATTCTATAGTTTTCAAACAATGGCCTATCCCTTTTGCTCAGCTCCCTCCACTCTTTTCTGTACGTTAAACCCTCTCCTATTTTCTCTACTTTCCCTGCATCCCTTAACCATCTTTTCTCCCCCTTCCTGTCCCCTTCCCCTCTCTTCCTGTCTTCCACCTCTCCCTTTCTCCTCTCCCTCTCTACCACTGTCTTCCTGTCCCCTTCCCCTCTCTTCCTGTCTTCCACCTCTCCCTTTCTCCTCTCCCTCTCTACCACTGTCTTCCTGTCCCCTACCCCTCTCTTCCTGTCTACCACCTCTCCCTTTCTCCTCTCCCTCTCTACCACTGTCTTCCTGTCCCCTTCCCCTCTCTTCCTGTCTACCACCTCTCCCTTTCTCCTCTCCCTCTCTACCACTGTCTTCCTGTCTTCCACCTCTCCCTTTCTCCTCTCCCTCTCTCTCTACCACTGTCTTTCTGTCCTCTTTCTCTCCCTTTCTCCTCTCCCTCTCTACCACTGTCTTTCTGTCCTCTTTCTCTCCCTTTCTCCTCTCCCTCTCTACCACTGTCTTTCTGTCCTCTTTCTCTCCCTTTCTCCTCTCCCTCTCTACCACTGTCTTTCTGTCCTCTTTCTCTCCATCTCTCCTCACACTCCTTCTCCATTTACTGTTCCTCTCCCTCCCTCCATAGCCTCTCTCTCTCTCTCTCTCTCTCTCTCTCTCTCTCTCTCTCTCTCTCTCTCTCTCTCTCTCTCTCTCTCTCTCTCTCTCTGCCATCCCTGTGGGGTTGTGCTTGTGGCTGTGAATGGGGATGTTGCTCTGTATGTGGTTGAAGCTGCTGTGTGTCAGGAAGGCACACGTTCTGTGCTGCTCTTTGTAGGACACAGCGCCACTCACATCCAGGTCAGAGCTGTGAGGGTAATCTAATTCACACACACACACACACACACACACACACACACACACACACACACACACACACACACACACACACACACACACACACACACACACACACACACACACACACACACACACACACACACACACACACACACACACACACACACAGCCACCCAGAGCAGTGTACGACAAAAACACTCCTGTCCTGTGTTGTTCACAGAGGCACACACACACTCACAAATGCATTACAATGATTAGGTTCATCCAATTTATACACAAGCACTCACACTAGGTACACACACACACACACACACACACACTCACACACACTCACCAGCGTCACTCCCTCAGCTGTTCAGTCATTCTGCGCGTCACCAGTGAACCAATCTAAATAAAGACAGACCCTCTGAGACAACCCACTGCCTCACACACACAGAGAGACAGAGGGGAGGTTACGCAACAACCCTAACGCCAAATGAAGACACATCCAGCCAAAAAAAGAAAATATTGATTGCCCCTGTCTCCCCCTTGCCTCCCCCTGATCCTCTGGGACAGATTATGGGAAGCGAGGTCTGAGTGTATCTGAGGAGCTGCCAGGTACTGGAATCAGGACTGCTTATTCCACTCTGTCCTTCTCACGTATCAGGGGATTTTGCACAGAGTGTCTCTGCAAGATGTTCATCTCATCTGCTGTGGCATCGTCCTCTGTTTTCTATGTCCTTCTTCTCTCTTCAGCATCCTTCAATCTGTCTACTGCTGTCTGTCTCTCCTCCCCATCTCTGTCTCTGTCTGTCACAGTCTGTTGAGCTCATTAGTAAGCGCACAAAGTCCCAGTTTATTTAACGAGGTGTTTTCACCACCGTTAGTAACATAAGACCTATCTCGGTGTGGCTGTGGTGCTATAGGGAAAACTTTGCGTGTGGTTTGGTAATGGCTGTTTGGTAATGGTGTGTCTGGACCAATGTTCTCTAAAATCTTCTTCAGCACTGGGCAAATTTCAGGTCTGCTGAGTGCAAACTTGAACATTGTGAAAATTCTGTGCAACTGTTAACACTGGCTGTACCCACTGGCTGTACCCACTGGCTGTACCCACTGGCTGTACCCACTGGCTGTACCCACTGAACCAGAGAGGTGCGGAGGGGGTCTGCCTTAATCCACGTCATCAGCGCCCTGGGAGCAGTTGTTGTTTCGGATTAACTGCCTTGCTCAAAGGCAGAGAGGCAAATTTTTCAACCTTGTCAGCTTGGGGATTCAAACCAGCGACCTTTTGGTTTCTGGCCCAACGCTCTTAACCTCTAAAGAATTGAGTGAAGTTCAGTCTTGTGTCTGTGTAGGCATGGTATTTATTTTAGCGCAGCGGTCCCGTGGGGGAGGGGGGGGGGACGTTAGTGTGGAGTCTGGAGTTAGGCCAGGCACCAAGAGAACAGGGAGTTCTGAGGGTGCCCTGGCTGGTACTGTGAGTCAGCACATCATGGTCCTATCCAGGTGATGTGGGCAACAGTGGATCAGCAGGCTGTATTAGTGTTAACGTCAGCAGACCTAGATGGAAACTGCGGCAGAGCTAGGTGTTGGCCCACAGACAGTGTGTGTTGTTCCCTACCGCGGTCATGGGGGACTAGTATTATCTCTAGGCATTCATCTTCACTGTGAACACAGAGCGAGTACAGCTGGATGTCACTCAATATGTGAGGACTGCTGAACAATTAATCAGATGGCCATGCAGACAATTTGCATTGACCCCCCTTTGTTTTTACACTGCTGCTACTTGCTGCTTATTATCTATGTAAAAATGACCTTGACTAACCTGTACCTCCGCACATTGACTTGGTACTGGAACCCCCTGTATATAGCCTCGTTGTTATTTTATTGTGTTACTTTAATTTATGTAGATTTATGTAGACACTGTTGGTTAAGGGCTTGTAAGTAAGCATTTCATGATAAGGTCTACTACACCTGTTATGTTCGGCGAATGTGACAAATACAATTTGATTTGATTAGAACATTTGATTTGACTTGCATTGACATTGTATTGGCACTGACTCAACAAGGAAGAGCATTAAACGCTAAGTATAAGTAACGGAGTTGGTTTATTATCATTGTTGGTTCATTATCTCAGTGATTACAGTAGGCCAGGGGATCCATTAAGCAGTTTTTATGCCATGTCCTTTGCTTTGGTTCAGAGTGGGTAGGTCGCATCCAGTTAGTTCTGGTTCTATCTGGCATGGTTGGTTCTGCTGTAAAGGGTCATGTCAGTTCTGGTTGTGTCCCAGTCCAGTGAGCCCTGACCCTGTTTTCTCTCTGCAGTTAGCCTACACCCAGAGGATAGGTCTACTCTGTAGGTTATTTTCTCTCTGACTCTGCTCTCTTTCTCTATCCCCCTCTCTCAAACTTCCTCTCTCTCTCTCTCTCTCTTTCTCTCTCTCTCTCTCTCTCTCTCTCTCTCTCTCTCTCTCTCTCTCTCTCTCTCTTCCTCTGTCCCTCTTTCCAATCTATATATCTTCCTTTCCACCCCCCCCCCCCCTCTCTCTCTCTCTCTCTCTCTCTCTCTATCTCTCTCTCTCTCTCTCTTCCTCTGTCCCTCTTTCCAATCTATATATCTTCCTTTCTCTCATTTTCTCACGGTATCATTATGTCTGGATCTCTCTTGCTCTCATTTCTCTTGTTAATCAGTATATTGCCTGTTTCTCTCTCCTTTCATCCATTCCACTGACCCTCTGATCCCCTCCAAGTCTTTTCTCTCTGACTCTGTCCCTCCGATCTCTATCTCTTTCTCTTTCTCTCTCTTTCTCTTTTCTCTCTCTCTCTCTCTCTCTCTCTCTCTCTCTCTCTCTCTCTCTCTCTCTCTCTCTTTCTCTTTCTCTCTCTCTCTCTCTCTCTCTCAAATCACCTTCAAATCTTCTTAGGTATGATGGTACAAGCTTGGCACAGCTGTTTCTCCCATTCTTCTCTGCAGATCCTCTCAAGATCTGTCAGGCTGTATGGGGAGCATCGCCACATAACTATTTCCAGGTCTCTCCAGAGATGTCCAATCGGGTTCAAGTCCGGGTTCTGGCTGGGCCACTCAAGGACATTCAGAGACTTGTCCCGAAGCCACTCCTGTGTTGTCTTGGATGTGTGCATAGGGTCGTTGTCCTGTTGGAAGGTGAATCTTTGCCCCAGTCTGAGATCCTGAGCACTCTGGATCAGGTTTTCATCAATGATCTCCCTGTACTTTGCTCCGTTCATCTTTCCTTCAATCCTGACTAGTCTCCCAGTCCCTGCCGCTGAAAAACATCCCCACAGCATGATGCTTCCACCACCATGCTTCACCGTAGGGATGGTGCCAGGTTTCCTCCAGATGTGACACTTGGCATTCAAGCCAAAGAGATCAATCTTAATTTCATCAGATCAGAGAATCTTGTTTCTCATGGTCTGACAGTCCTTTAGGTGCCTTTTGTCAAACTCCAAGCGGGCTGTCATGTGCCATTTACTCAGGAGTGGCATCCGTCTGGCCACTCTACCATGAAGGTCTGATTGGTGGAGTTGTCCTTGTGGGAGGTTCTCCCATCTCCACACATGAACTCTGGAGCTCTGTCAGAGTGATCATTGGGTTCTTGGTCACCTCCCTGACCGATGCTCTTCTCCCCTGATTGTTCAGTTTGACCAGCTCTAGGAAGAGTCTTGTTGGTTCCAAACGCATTCCACTAAAGAATGATGGAGGTCACTGTTCTTGGTGACCTTCAATGCTGCAGACATTTTTTGGTACCCTTCCCCAGATCTGTGCCTCGAAACAATCCTGTCTCGGAGCTCCACCGGCAATTCCTTCAACCTCATGGCTTGGTTTTTTCTCTGACATGCACTGTCAACCGTGGGACCTTATATAGACAGGTGTGTTCCTTTCCAAATCATGTCCAACCAATGTAATTTACCACGGGTGGACTCCAATCAAGTTGTAGAATTTCAAGTCTCATGGCAAAGGGTCTGAATACTTATGTAAATAAGGTATTAAAAAAAAAGTATATATGTGCAAAAATGTATAAAAACCTGTTTTTGCTTTGTCAGCTGTTTCAACTTTGAAAAGCTAATCAAATGGCTACCCGGACTATGCATTGTGTCCCGCCACCCCCCTTAACTTATCTATTGTTTACCTAATACTTATTATTTACTTAAAAACTGCATTGATGGTTAAGGGCTTGTAAGTAAGCATTTCACTGTAAGGTGTACTACACCTTTTGTATTCGGCGCAGGTGGAACAGAAACGTTGATTTGATTAGGGGGTACTGTGTGTAGATTCATCAGTTTCTTTTCTTTTATTCAATCCATTTCAGAAGAAGGCCGTAACGTAACAAAATGTGGAAAAAGACAAGGGGTCTGAATCCTTTCTGAATGCACTGTACAGTTTCACATGCACAGCATAAGGTTTTCTGAATCAGCTGTCTGTTTTGAGCTCTTAAGGGGGAGGAATGTCAGTGTGGATACACAGTATCAGCCTTTACATAGTCTATACTCTTATCTTACAGTTTCAAATTATCTTAACTTGCTGTAGTCTATACTCTTATGTTACCATAGTCTATACTCTTATCTTACAGTTTCAAATTCTCTTATTTACCGTAGTCTATACTCTTATCTTACAGTAGCAAGTACTCTTATCTTACAGTAGTCTATACACATACAGTGGTCTATACTCTTATCTTGCAGTAGTCTATACTCTTACAGTAGTCTATACTCTTATAGTAGTCTATACTATTTTCTTACTGTAGTCTATGCACTTATCTTACTGTATGCTATACTATTTTCCTACTGTAGTCTATACTCTTATCTTACATTAGTCTATACTCTTATCTTACTGTAGTCTATACTCTTATCTTACTGTAGTCCATACTCTTATCTTACTGTAGTCTATACTCTTATCTTACAGTAGTCTATACTCTTATCTTACTGTCGTCTATACTCTTATCTTACAGTAGTCTATATTCTTACTGTAGTCTGTACTCTTATCTTACAGTACTCTGTCTGTACTCTTATCGAGTCTTGTGGAGCCTGTGTGTTCCCACAGCAGACCAAACAGATTGAGCTGGCTAGAGGTCACTAGGAGGTCATCCAAGTCACTGAGCCAGAAAAGCCACACAGTATAGAGTTATACGACCTAAACACATTTGTTGAACGTCCACTTGCAGAATGATTGCTGAAGAAAAGGAATATTTCGATGTTACTGTGACCTTTCATTCAAGATTGTACAAATGTTTGTGCCACACTGCAAAATGTTTTCCGCATGTTGAACTCAGCCCTGTTAAGCTGCCTGTCCACACACACTGTAACGACGCCCACTGCAGGCTGACTAGATGTAAGACGCCTACACTTGAATGTGGCCACAGTTGCTGATTGACACTTCACTGACGAATCTATTTAATGTTGACGTTTATCCACCGATAGAAGACTGAATGGAAAGTGTTTTTCTGGCTGTTGGAGATAGCAGAGCAGAGTCACCAACTGCAGGGTTTTGATTCCCCTGTGGCCATTTGCCCTTCCTGGTGTGTTCACATCCTGGGTAAGGCTGGGCCCGTTATGAGAGATTTCAGTTGTGTATTAAATGTCCCAGGTGGGTTGACGTCCTGCATGATCCCCCACACGTAGGCTACATACACAGGCCTACACACACACACACACACACACACACACACACACACACACACACACACACACACACACACACACACACACACACACACACACACACACACACACACCATTGGTTAATGCATGCGTCTTGACCTTTGTATTTCCATTCATATGTGAATAGGCCAGGTCTCAGAAGACCACTGTTCTCTCTATTCCCTGTACATATGTTTACAACTCTATATTCACAGGTTAATGGGATGACGATGCTCCCGTGTTGGCTGCTTTTATCTAACTGTGTCTTTTTAAGGGTTCCAGCCTTGCTGGAAATCTCTCTTTGATACATTTTGAGCCCTGCTTTCCTGGAAATAACTGCCCACGATTGAGAGTACTTGAGGCCTGGACAGTGAGTGACTCATCTAGCCCACATGTAGTTTTTTATGTCCCTCTCTGTTTCTGTCTGTGGGCTGTTTATTTTTAGGGAGACCATCTGCCATAAAGAAGATTTTTCAGAGATTTGGGCATTGTGGGTAATAACTGCATTATAATAGCTTAACGTCAGTGAGACAACCATCTGCACAGCGAGACAGACCTGCTCAAGCTTTGCCTGTCAAACCTATTTATCCACCCTTCTTTCCTGTGTGTGTGTTTGTGTGTGTGTGTTGTTCCTCTGCCTCTGTCAGTCAATGCTCTCCTCTACTCTCTTTCCCACCATCTTATCTAGTGGGTGTCCTGTATGAATTAACAGTGGGATGTCGGTGTAATGGAGGAGCATTACGCTATGAGACTAAATGACTCAGACAGCCTTCTCTCTCTTCTCCCCATCTATCACCCTCTCCCTCCTTCTTTCCCCCTCTCCCTCCATCTCTCCCCCCTCTCCTTCCATCTCTCCCCCCTCTCCTTCCATCTCTCCCCCTCTCCTTCCATCTCTCCCCCCTCCCTCAATTTCTCCCCCCTCCCTTCTTCTCCCCGCTCTCCTTCCATCTCTCCCTCCATCTCTCCTTCCTCTCCCTCCTTCTCTCCCCCCTCTCCCTCCATCTCTCCCCCCTCTCCCTCCTTCTCTCCCTCCTCTCCTTCCATCTCTCCCCCCTCTCCCTCCATCTCTCCCCCTTTCCCTCCATCTCTCCCCCTTTCCCTCCATCTCTCCCACCCTCTCTCTCCATCACTTTCCCCCTCTCTGTCCATGACACTCCCCTTTCCCTAATTCTCTCCACCCTCCCTCCTTCTCTCCCCCCTTCTCGCATCCCTCCCTCCTTCTCTCTTCCTCTCCCCTTCTCCCTCCTTCTCCCCCTTCTCCCACCTTCCCCCCTCTCCCTTCTTCTCTCCCCCTCTCCCTCCTTCTCTCCCCCTCAACCTCCTACTCTCTCCCCCTCCCTCCTTCTCTCCTCTCCAAGATTATCTCCCCCTCTCCCTCCTCCTCTCCATCCTTCTCTCCCCCTTTCTCTCCTTCTCTCCCCCCTCTCCCTTATTCTAACAGCCACTCTGTTTCTTAGCTATTTCCCACTTGCTCTCTCCTTAGTTTCTGCTTCTTACTTTCTCTCACTCCATCTTCCCTTCTCTCTCACAAAGAGCTGATCTTGCTATCTCCACCTCCTCCCACACATCCTGTTTCTCCCTCGATCATTCTCTCTCTCTTATGCCCCCCTCTGTCTCCTAGTGTGAGTGCAGTCTGATGTAAAATGGCTGACACCTTTCTCCTTCTCTCTCTCCCTGTGTCTGCTCCATTGGTTCCTCCTCTCCTATATTCTCCCCTTTTCTGTTTCATTGTCCTCCTTTAATTTATTCCCCCACTATCTGCTCTCATTTCTGTCCCTTTTCCTTTCCTTTTATTTTCTTATCTTTCTTGTAATTTCCTTTCCTCTTTCCTGACAAGTCTCAGTCAGTCTGTCTCTTTGTCTGTAGGGACAGTCTTCACCCCATCCTCACTTTTCCAAATCTATATTCCTGTCAGTCTGTCTGTTTGTCTATGGTGGGAGTTCCCCTCTCCTCCCTTCTACCCAGTCTCATTCTCTGTTCCTCTTTGGGGACAGTCCTCTCCTCTCCTCACCCCATCCTCTCTTCTTTCTGTGGGGACAGTCCTCTCTTCTCCATACCCCATCCTCTCTTCTCTCAGTGGGGACAGTCCTCTCCTCTCCTCACCCCATCCTCTCTTCTCTGTGGGGACAGTCCTCTCTTCTCCACACCCCATCCTCTCTTCTCTCAGTGGTGACAGTCCTCTCCTCTCCTCACCCCATCCTCTCTTCTCTCAGTGGGGACAGTCCTCTCCTCTCCTCACCCCATCCTCTCCTCTCTCAGTGGGGACAGTCCTCTCTTCACCACACCCCACCCTCTCTTCTCTCTGTGGGAACAGTCCTCTCTTCTCCACACCCCATCCTCTCTTCTCTCAGTGGGGACAGTCTTCTCCTCTCCTCACCCCATCCTCTCTTCTCTGTGGGGACAGTCCTCTCTTCTCCACACACCATCCTCTCTTCTCTCAGTGGGGACAGTCCTCTCTTCTCCACACCCCATCCTCTCTTCTCTCAGTGGTGACAGTCCTCTCCTCTCCTCACCCCATCCTCTCTTCTCTCAGTGGGT
This sequence comes from Oncorhynchus clarkii lewisi, assembly GCF_045791955.1. Classification (NCBI taxonomy): domain Eukaryota; kingdom Metazoa; phylum Chordata; class Actinopteri; order Salmoniformes; family Salmonidae; genus Oncorhynchus; species Oncorhynchus clarkii. The sequence goes on along the minus strand of NC_092177.1, from coordinate 26,763,452 downwards.
ACAGTCCTCTCCTCTCCTCACCCCATCCTCTCCACTCTCAGTGGGGACAGTCCTCTCTTCACCCCACCCCACCCTCTCTTCTCTCTGTGGGAACAGTCCTCTCTTCTCCACACCCCATCCTCTCTTCTCTCAGTGGGGACAGTCCTCTCCTGTCCTCACCCCATCCTCTCTTCTCTCAGTGGGGACAGTCCTCTCTTCTCCACACCCCATCCTCTCTTCTCTCAGTGAGGACAGTCCTCTCCTCTCCTCACCCCATCCTCTCCTCTCTCAGTGGGCACAGTCCTCTCTTCTCCTCACCCCATCCTCTTCTCTCTCAGTGGGGACAGTCCTCTCTTCTCCTCACCCCATCCTCTGTTCTCTCAGTGGGGACAGTCCTCTCTTCTCCTCACCCCATCCTCTCTTCTCTCAGTGGGGACAGTCCTCTCCTCTCCTCACCCCATCCTCTCTTCTCTCAGTGGGGACAGTCCTCTCCTCTCCTCACCCCATCCTCTCCTCTCTCAGTGGGGACAGTCCTCTCCTCACCCCATCCTCTGTTCTCTCTGTGGAGAATGAAGCTATCATCAGCAGTGCCTTTCACCTGTGCGTGGCTGCGACAGTGACAGTGAGAGGGAAAGGGCTACCTTTCACAGTCTCTGTAGCCTCAAGCACCGAGACTAAAATATTGTACTGTATCTGTGTGGTGAGATTTTGGGACTCTTTGTGTCATTCTGATTCAGTTTTAACTGAGTTGTAGTTGATTGCTTTTGACCGTGTGGTAGTCGGCCTATGTGACAATACTTTGTTTGAGAGGGTTCAGAGTGTGTATTTTTGACTCTGTGGTCAGTGACAGTGTGACTCTGATATTGTGTGAGTTATGTGTAGACAAGGTTAACGAGTTGCTGAGTGTGTAGCATTGGGGCGAGGAAGGCATGACTACTATGTGCGTGTGCACATGCATGTACGTGTGTATGTGTGCCTGTTTACATATGAGTGTGTGTAGATGTGACATGTACATGTAGGGTAAACTACAGACCTCAGCACTAGTCTGCAGACCTCTATCCTATCAGTCATCAGACCTCTATCATATCAGTCATCAGACCTCTATCCTATCAGTCATCAGACCTTTATCCTATCAGACATCAGACCTCTATCCTATCAGTCATCAGACCTCTATCCTATCAGTCATCAGACCTATATCCTATCAGTCATCAGACCTCTATCCTATCAGTCATCAGACCTCTATCCTATCAGTCATCAGACCTATATCCTATCAGTCATCAGACCTCTATCCTATCAGTCATCAGACTTCTATCCTATCGGTCATCAGACCTCTATCCTATCAGTCATCAGACTTCTATCCTATCAGTCATCAGACCTCTATCCTATCAGTCATCAGACCTCTATCCTATCAGTCATCAGACCTCTATCCTATCAGTCATCAGACCTATATCCTATCAGTCATCAGACCTATATCCTATCAGTCATCAGACCTCTATCATATCAGTCATCAGACCTCTATCCTATCAGTCATCAGACTTCTATCCTATCAGTCATCAGACCTCTATCCGATCAGTCATCAGACCTCTATCCTATCAGTAATCAGACCTCTATCCTATCAGTCATCAGACCTCTATCCTATCAGTCATCAGACCTCTATCCTATCAGTCATCAGACCTATATCCTATCAGTCATCAGACCTATATCCTATCAGTCATCAGACCTATATCCTATCAGTCATCAGACCTCTATCATATCAGTCATCAGACCTATATCCTATCAGTCATCAGACCTCTATCATATCAGTCATCAGACCTCTATCCTATCAGTCATCAGACTTCTATCCTATCAGTCATCAGACCTCTATCCGATCAGTCATCAGACCTCTATCCTATCAGTAATCAGACCTCTATCCTATCAGTCATCAGACCTCTATCCTATCAGTCATCAGACCTCTATCCTATCAGTCATCAGACCTCTATCCTATCAGTCATCAGACTTCTATCCTATCAGTCATCAGACCTATATCCTATCAGACCTCTATCCTATTAGTCATCAGACCTCTATCCTATCAGTCATCAGACCTATATCCTATCAGACCTCTATCCTATCAGTCTTCAGACCTCTATCCTATCAGTCATCAGACCTCTATCCTATCAGTCATCAGACCTCTATGCTATCAGACCTCTATCCTATCAGTCATCAGACTTCTATCCTATCAGTCATCAGACCTATATCCTATCAGACCTCTATCCTTTCAGTCATCAGACCTCTATCCTATCAGTCATCAGACCTCTATCCTATCAGTCATCAGACCTATATCCTATCAGACCTCTATCCTATCAGTCATCAAACTTCTATCATATCAGTCATCAGACCTATATCCTTTCAGACCTCTTTCCCATCAGACCTATATCCTATCAGACCTCTATCCCATCAGACCTATATCCTATCAGACCTCTATCCCATCAGACCTATATATCCTATCAGACCTCTATCCTATCAGACCTATATCCTATCAGACCACTTTCAGTCATTGAACTACATAAAGAGACACCTAAGACAATACAGCATTGTAGCAACACATGACGTCACAGTCATCAGACCTCTATGCTATCATACCCCTATGCTTTCAGACCTCTATGCAATCAGACCTCTATGCTATCAGACCTCTATGCTATCAGACCTCTATGCTGTCAGACCTCTATGCCATCAGACCTCTATGCTATCAGACCTCTATGCTGTCAGAACTCTATGCTATCAGACCTCTATTCTATCAGACCTCTATGCTATCAGACCTCTATGCTATCAGACCTCTATGCTATCAGACCTCTATGCTGTCAGAACTCTATGCTGTCAGAACTCTATGCTATCAGACCTCTATTCTATCAGACCTCTATGCTATCAGACCTCTATGCTATCAGACCTCTATGCTATCAGACCTCTATGCTGTCAGACCTCTATGCTATCAGACCTCTATGCTATCAGACCTCTATGCTATCAGACCTCTATGCTATCAGACCTCTATGCTATCAGACCTCTATGCTGTCAGACCTCTATGCTATCAGACCTCTATGCTATCAGACCTCTATGCTATCAGACCTCTATGCTGTCAGACCTCTATGCTATCAGACCTCTATGCTATCAGACCTCTATGCTATCAGACCTCTATGCTATCAGACCTCTATGCTGTCAGACCTCTATGCTATCAGACCTCTATCCTTTCAGACGTGTCGTAGAGCATCCTGATGAGACCGGGATAGATGGTTTAGATATCAGCAGTGTGTCATAGCCGGGCTCCCGAGTGGCGCAGCGGTCTAATGCACTGCATCTCGGTGCAAGAGGCGTCCCTACAGAACCTGGTTTGATTCCAGGCTGGTATCACAACTTGCCATGATTGGGGGTCCCATAGGGTGGCGCACAATTGGCTCAGCGTCGTCAAGGTTTGGCCAGGGTAGGCCGTCATTGTAAATTAGAATTTGTTCTTAACTGACTTGGCTAGTTAAATAAAGGTTAAATAAAAATAAATGAATAGCCTGTAATGATATGATGAAGGAGAGATGGTTTACATACTAGATCAGCTACTCTGATAAAGTAGGCCAGTTAACATATTATCACACCGGGTAACGAGACCATTGTTTAACTCTCATAAGAGTTGCGTGTTAAAAGCCGAAGACTTTTTCCAGGAAATCAAACAGACGGTAAAACCACCCAAACGTTACATGTGATGTAATTCTGTTTCCCTTCCTGTCTGTCTGTGATTGGAGTAGAGAGGAAAGAAGCGTGGTCATGCGGTTGCTTTGCTGATCTCCTGTTGACTTCTATAACTACCTAATTCACACTCCCTTTCCAGTGCCCTCTGGCATAGTTCTGAATCAAAGTGTTTCTGCCCCTTGTGTCGTCGAGTCGTTTCCTCTGACCTTGTCTAGCTCTCACTACAAACACACAATGCTCCCGATTCCTCCTGGTGCTCGGGTTTAAATCTGCTTCCATGAAGACTTCCATTCTGCCGGTGCTGTCAGAATTCCCAGTTTTCCAGGATTAGGGTGTCCGTTAAACACGTGTCAGTGATAATTCCACTTTGTTGCTTGGGTAATGCGATTAGCGGGAAACGTCTTAACGGTGCCATGAAAAGTGGATTTGTAAAAGCAGAGCTGAGAGAAAGAACAAACGGGGACGTCAGTCTCAGAGGAGTGGTTGACTTGTGCCACTTCTTTCCACTCTACTCCTCTCCATTCTGTCTCTTTGGCCTCTCTTTTTTTCCTATATTTTTCTCTTTCTGGGATATTTTTTTTTCCCTTTCTCACAGCATTGTCACTCTTTCTCTCCTTGTGTATTCCCATCCTAAATCTTTGTTGTGTCCATCTCCTTCCTCATATCTACTGTCTCCCCTCCCTCTTCATATAAACTGTCTCCCCTCCCTCTTCATATAAACTGTCTCCCCTCCCTCTTCATATATACTGTCTCCCCTCCCTCTTCATACAGTTGAAGTCAGAAGTTTACATACACCTTAGCTAAATACATTTAAACTCAGTTTTTCACAATTCCTGACATTTAATCCAAGTAAAAATTCCCTGTCTTAGGTCAGTTAGGATCACCACTTTATTTAAAGATTGTGAAATATCAGAATAATAGTAGAGAGAATGATTTATTTCAGCTTTTATTTCTTTCATCACATTCCCAGTGGGTCAGAAGTTTACATACACTCAATTAGTATTTGGTAGCATTGCCTTTAAATTGTTTAACTTGGGTCAAATGTTTCGGGTAGCCTTCCACAAGCTTCCCACGATAAGTTAGGTGAATTTTAGCCCATTCCCCCTGACAGAGCTTGTGTAACTGAGTCAGGTTTGTAGGCCACCTTGCTCGAACACCCTTCTTCAGTTCTGCCCACAAATTGTCTATGGGATTGAGGTCAGGGCTTTGTGATGGCCTCTCCAATACCTTGACTTTGTTGTCCTTAAGCCATTTTGCCACAACTTTGGAAGTATGCTTAGGGGTCATTGTCCATTTGGAAGACCCATTTGCGACCAAGCTTTAACTTCCTGACTGATGTCTTGAGATGTTGCTTCAATATATCCACATACTTTTCCTCCCTCATGAAGCCATCTATTTTGTGAAGTGCACCAGTCCCTCCTGTAGCAAAGCACCCCCACAACATGATGCTGTCACCCCCGTGCTTCACGGTTGGGAAGGTGTTCTTCGGCTTGCAAGCCTCCCCTTTTTTCCTCCAAACATAACGATGGTCATTATGGCCAAACAGTTCTATTTTTTTTCATCAGACCAGAGGACATTTCTCCAAAAAGTACGATCTTTGTCCCCATTGTGCAGTTGCAAAACCGTAGTCTGGCTCTTTTATGGCAATTTTGGAACAGTGTCTTCTTCCTTGCTGAGCGGCCTTTCAGGTTATGTCGATATAGGACTTGTTTTACTGTGGATATAGATACTTTTGTACTCGTTTCCTCCCGCATCTTCACAGGGTCCTTTGCTGCTGTTCTGGAATTGATTTGCACTTTTCTCACCAAAGTACGTTAATCTCTAGGAGACAGAATGCGTCACCTTCCTGGGCAGTGTGACGGCTGCCTGGTCCCATGGGGTTTTTGCTTGCGTATTATTGTTTGTACAGATTAACGTATAGTTTGTTAACAAGAAATATGTGGAGTGGTTGAAAAACTAGTTTTAATGACTCCAACCTAATTGTATGTAAACTTCTGACTTCAACTGTATATACTGGCTCCCCTCTCTCTTCATATATTCAATAAAATTCAATGGGCTTTATTGGCATGGGAAACATGTGTTAACATTGCCAAAGCAAGTGAGGTAGATAATATACAAAAGTGAAATAAACAATACAAATTAACAGTAAACATTACACATACAGACATTTCAAAACAATAAAGACATTACAAATGTCATATTATACATATATATATATATATACAGTGCCTTGCGAAAGTATTCGGCCCCCTTGAACTTTGCAACCTTTTGCCACATTTCAGGCTTCAAACATAAAGATATAAAACTGTATTTTTTTGTGAAGAATCAACAACAAGTGGGACACAATCATGAAGTGGAACGACATTTATTGGATATTTCAAACTTTTTAAACAAATCAAAAACTGAAAAATTGGGCGTGCAAAATTATTCAGACCCTTTACTTTCAGTGCAGCAAACTCTCTCCAGAAGTTCAGTGAGGATCTCTGAATGATCCAATGTTGACCTAAATGACTAATGATGATAAATACAATCCACCTGTGTGTAATCAAGTCTCCGTATAAATGCACCTGCACTGTGATAGTTTCAGAGGTCCGTTAAAAGCGCAGAGAGCATCATGAAGAACAAGGAACACACCAGGCAGGTCCGAGATACTGCTGTGAAGAAGTTTAAAGCCGGATTTGGATACAAAAAGATTTCCCAAGCTTTAAACATCCCAAGGAGCACTGTGCAAGCGATAATATTGAAATGGAAGGAGTATCAGACCACTGCAAATCTACCAAGACCTGGGCGTCCCTCTAAACTTTCAGCTCATACAAGGAGAAGACTGATCAGAGATGCAGCCAAGAGGCCCATGATCACTCTGGATGAACTGCAGAGATCTACAGCTGAGGTGGGAGACTCTGTCCATAGGACAACAATCAGTCGTATATTGCACAAATCTGGCCTTTATGGAAGTGGCAAGAAGAAAGCCATTTCTTAAAGATATCCATAAAAAGTGTTGTTTAAAGTTTGCCACAAGCCACCTGGGAGACACACCAAACATGTGGAAGAAGGTGCTCTGGTCAGATGAAACCAAAATTGAACTTTTTGGCAACAATGCAAAACGTTATGTTTGGCGTAAAAGCAACACAGCTCATCACCCTTAACACACCATCCCCACTGTCAAACATGGTGGTGGCAGCATCATGGTTTGGGCCTGCTTTTCTTCAGCAGGGACAGGGAAGATGGTTAAAATTGATGGGAAGATGGATGGAGCCAAATACAGGACCATTCTGGAAGAAAACCTGGAGTCTGCAAAAGACCTGAGACTGGGACGGAGATTTGTCTTCCAACAAGACAATGATCCAAAACATAAAGCAAAATCTACAATGGAATGGTTCAAAAATAAACATATCCAGGTGTTAGAATGGCCAAGTCAAAGTCCAGACCTGAATCCAATCGAGAATCTGTGGAAAGAACTGAAAACTGCTGTTCACAAATGCTCTCCATCCAACCTCACTGAGCTCGAGCTGTTTTGCCAGGAGGAATGGGAAAAAATTTCAGTCTCTCGATGTGCAAAACTGATAGAGACATACCCCAAGCGACTTACAGCTGTAATCGCAGCAAAAGGTGGCGCTACAAAGTATTAACTTAAGGGGGCTGAATAATTTTGCACGCCCAATTTTTCAGTTTTTGATTTGTTAAAAAAGTTTGAAATATCCAATAAATGTCGTTCCACTTCATGATTGTGTCCCACTAGTTGTTGATTCTTCACAAAAAATACAGTTTTATATCTTTATGTTTGAAGCCTGAAATGTGGCAAAAGGTCGCAAAGTTCAAGGGGGCCGAATACTTTCGCAAGGCACTGTATATATATATATATATATATACAGTGTTGTAACAATGTACAAATGGAACACAAGGGAATATAAATAAGCATAAATATGGGTTGTATTTACAATGGTGTTTGTTCTTCACTGGTTGCCCTTTTCTTGTGGTAACAGGTCACAAATCTTGCTACTGTGATGGCACACTGTGGAATTTCACCCAGTAGATATCGGAGTTTATCAAAATTGGATTTGTTTTCGAATTCTTTGTGGATCTGTGTAATCTGAGGGAAATATGTCTCTCTAATATGGTCATATATACTGTCTCCCCTCCCTTTTCATATATACTGTCTCCCCTCCCTCTTCATATATACTGGCTCCCCTCCCTCTTCATATATACTGGCTCCCCTCCCTCGTCATATATACTGTCTCCCCTCCCTCTTCATATTTACTGTCTCCCCTCCCTCTTCGTATATACTGCTCCCCTCCCTCTTCATATATACTGTCTCCCCTCCCTCTTCATATATACTGTCTCCCCTCCTCTTCATATATACTGTCTCCCCTCCCTCTTCATATATACTGGCTCCCCTCCCTCTTCATGTACAATGCCTCCCCTCCCTCTTCATATATAATGCCTCCCCTCCCTCTTCATATATACTGTCTCCCCTCCCTCTTCATATATACTGTCTCCCCTCCCTCTTCATATATACTGTCTCCCCTCCCTCTTCATATATACTGTCTCCCCTCCCTCTTCATGTATAATGCCTCCCCTCCCTCTTCATATATACTGTCTCCCCTCCCTCTTCATATATACTGTCTCCCCTCCCTCTTCATATATACTGTCTCCCCTCCCTCTTCATATATACTGTCTCCCCTCCCTCTTCATATATAATGCCTCCCCTCCCTCTTCATATATACTGTCTCCCCTCCCTCTTCATATATACTGTCTCCCCTCACTCTTCATATATACTGTCTCCCCTCCCTCTTCATATATGTCTCCCCTCCCTCTTCATATATGTCTCCCCTCACTCTTCATATATACTGTCTCCCCTCACTCTTCATATATACTGTCTCCCCTCCCTCTTCATATATGTCTCCCCTCCCTCTTCAAGTGATCCAACATGTTTTGAGCACTTTGATTTCCATGACTGATCAAAAGGTATTTTCTCATGGACTTCTCTTGTCCCTCTGCAGCAGACATACAGTGAGAAATATGTTTCGAACATCAAGTCACAATACAATCACAGTTTTGAATCGCAATACATATGGGCACACAAGTATCATGATAATATCGTATTGTGAGGTCCCTGGCAATTCTCAGCCCTAGTAGATCGAGAGGCTAGAAATGTTTGAACAATTTAAATACATTTGTGAAGCATGCATTAAATTATTCATCTTCTATTGCCATGGTCACAAGGAGATGTATGGCTGAAGTTGTCAACCCTGTTACGGTCAACCCTGTTACGGTCAACCCGGTTACGGTCAACCTTGTTACTTTATTAGGCACTTAATAGGCACTTACTACAGTCCTTTACAAACATTTTATTTAACCTCTTGACAGTAGAGGATGCCTGGTTGCTCTTTAAAAGCACTTTCCTCTCCATCTTATATAAGCATGCCCCATTCAAAACATGTAGAACTAAGAACAGATATAGCCCTTGGTTCACCCCAGACTTGACTGCCCTTGACCAGCACAAAAACATCATGTGGCGTTCTGCATTAGCATCGAATAGCCCCCGCGATATGCAACATTTCAAGGAAGTCAGGAACCAATATACTCAGTCAGTTAAGAAAGCGAAGGCTAGCTTTTTCAAACAGAAATTTGCTTCCTGTAGCACTAATTCAAAAAAGTTTTGGGATACTGTAAAGTCCATGGAGAATAAGAGCACCTCCTCCCAGCTGCCCACTGCACTGAGGCTAGGAAACACTGTCACCACCAATAAATCTATGATAATCGATCATTTCAAAAAGCATTATTCAACGGCTGGCCATGCTTTCCACCTGGCCACCTCTACCCCAGCAAACAGCTCTGCACCCTCCTCAGCATCTTGCCCAATTCCCTACCCCCCCCCCCCCACCCCCCCTGCGCTTCTCCTTCACCCAAATCCATGTTCTGAAAGAACTGCTAAATCTGGATCCCTACAAATCAGCTGGGCTAGACAATCTGGACCATCTCTTCTTAAAATTATCCACCGAAATTGTTGCAACGTGTATTACTAGCCTATTCAACCTCTTTCGTATCGTCTGAGATCCCCAAAGATTGGAAAGGGGGAGACACTCTAGACCCAAACTGTTATAGACCTATATCAGTCCTGCCCTGCCTTTCTAAAATCTTTGAAAGCCAAGTTAACTAACAGATCACTGACCATTTCAAATCCCACCGTACCTTCTCTGCTGTGCAATCTGGTTTCCGAACTGGTCATTGGTGCACCTCAGCCACGCTCAAGGTTCTAAACGATATCATAACCGCCATCGATCCACCTCTACGCAGACAACACCATTCTGTATACATCTGGCCCTTCTTTGGACACTGTGCTAACAAACTTCCAAATGAGCGTCAACGCCATACAACACTCCTCCCGTGGCCTCCAACTGCTTTCAAATGCTAGTAAAACTAAGTGCATGCTCTATAACCGATTGCTGCCCGCACCCACCCGCCCGTCTAGCATCACTACTCTGGATGGTTCTGACCTAGAATATGTGGACAACTACAAATACCTAGGTGTCTGATTAGGTTGTAAACTCTCCTTCCAGACTCACATTAAGCATCTCCAATCCAAAATTAAATCTAGAATTGGCTTCCTATTTCGCAACAAAGCATCCTTCACTCATGCTGCCAAAATACAGTACCCTCGTAAAACTGACTATCCTACCGATCCTTGACTTCGGTCCCCAACACTCTACTCAGCAAACTGGATGTAGTCTATCACAGGGTTTTATCCCCAAAGCCCCATATACTACCCACCACTGCGACCTGTACGCTCTCGTTGGCTGCATATCCGTCGCCAAACCCACTGGCTCCAGGTCATCTATAAGTCTTTGCTAGGTAAAGCCCCACCTTATCTCAGCTCACTGGTCACTATAGCAACACCCACCCGTAGCATGCGCTCCAGCAGGTATATTTCACTGGTCACCCCCGAAGCCAACACTTCCTTTGGCTGTCTTTCCTTCCAGTTCTCTGCTGCCAATGACTGGAACGAATTGCAAAAATCTCTGAAGCTGGAGTCTTGTATCTCCCTCTCTGACTTTAATAAGGATAGCCCCCCTTTTTCCCCCCATTTTCGCCGAAAATTACATACCCAAATCTAACTGCCTGTAGCTCAGGCCCTGAAGCATGGAAATGCATATTCTTGATAACATTTGAAAGGAAACACTTTGAAGTTTGTGGAAATGTGAATTGAATGTATAAGAATATAACACAATAGATCTGGTAGAAGAAAATACAAAGAAAAAACAACCATTGTTTTTCTACCACCATCTTTGAAATGCTAGAGATAGGTCACAGTTCTAGCCATCTCTCTGGTTGTAATTCCGATAGTGTCCAAAAGATGGCAGCAGTGTATGTGCAAAGTTTCAGATGGATAACTTGAAGTATGAGCGAACTACAAGACTTTTAGTGTGAAGTCCCCAGGTACATTAGGGCACATCGTGAAGGAGGTATTCACATTCATATTATATTTTTCTGCAAGAATATAATCAAATCTGTATACTTGGACTTTAATTTAACTTTCCAAGTATTAGTAGCCATATTATAAGATCAACATTTGCAAATAACCAGTTTTCATAACTTCATAACTCTGAATATCCTTATAAATGTTGTCCAAAATGAAAAGGCATGCTGTCGTACAAGGTTAGTAGCTACATTTTACGACATATACATGGTTTGTTAAAGTTAAAGTCCAGCTCATTGGCTATCTATCTAGCTTTGTTTGACCCCAATTGGTGCTTATTTGACACAGATACAGTCGTTCAAGTGATGACAGCCTGCTTCATCGGCATGCCAAGAAGGCGTCGCTCTCTGACCAATTATGGTGTCCTATAGGATATACTACACCCCTAATGATATAGTGAAGTCTTGTTACCTTCTAGGATCTCTGAAAAATACATACAAATGTGATTTGACTTTTTGAAACAACTTGTAGGGTGAGATTTTCACAGATTCTTTTCTTTGCAAATTGAACGAGTGGAAATACAAAATTGATCGTGCATGCTATATGGACCCTTTTAGGATATGAAAAAGGATTTTATCTAACAAAACGACACTTCGTATTATCTCTGGGACCCTTTGGATGATAAATCAGAGCAATATTTGAAAATGTAAGTACACATTTCACCTTCAGAGGTGAATTTATCAAACCTATCGTGGTGAAAAAAGTGTTTTGTTGTTTGGAGCTCTCCTCAAACAATAGCATGGCATTTTTTTGCAGTGATAGCTACAGTAAATTGTACAGTGCAGTTATTTTAACAGGAATTTAAGCTTTCAGCCGATATAAGACACTTATATGTATCGAAATTTGTTGTTTATCTAAAATCTGCGATCTTGACATAACGCTCAGCATGATTTACAACTGTCCTGTTGATGGAACCCCAATCCTTAAGTTAAGCATCAGCTGTCCGAGCCTGTACACAGCCAATCTGTAAATAGCACACACGACTACCTCATCCCCATATTATTACTTATCCTCTTGCTCTTTTCCACCCCAGTATCTCTACATGCACATCATCATCTGTACATCTATCACTCCAGTATTAAAGCTAAATTGACATTATTTTCACCTCTAGGGGCTGTTTATTGCCTTACCTCCCTACTCTTCTACATTTTCACAAACTGTACATAGATTCTTCTATTTTTCTTTTATTTTTTGTGTTCTTGACTGTACGTTTGTTTATGTGTAACTCTGTGTTGTTTTTGTCGCACTGCTTTGCTTTATCTTGGCCAGGTCGCTCTCAACTCGCCTACCTGGTTAAAAAAAGGTGATATATATATATATATATATATATATGTATGTATGGGAAAACCCCTGAAAAATGTCGCCCAGTTACACTATTCAAAAGGCACCTAATTGGTGGAATAACCCAGATGGCAGAAATAAATATAACGGCCCAGGTTAACAGGGTTTTAATTGCCTGGCTACCCAGACTCCTTGCTCAGGCCAAACACTACGCCACGCCCATGGATGTTAGTTTCTTCTCCTCAATGAGTCTTGATCTGAGTACCTCCCCAACCCTTTACCGAACGCGAACACATTCACAGCCGTCTGATTGGTCCAGAAACCGATGGGTTGGGTCAGAGTCAGAACACGCGTAGGTAAAGCGGTGGGTTGAAAAATCCTCGTTTGCTTTGATACTCTGATTGGTTAGAGCTCATCCAATCACTAATGACTTTGTTTTGTACAACACCCCTCGCGCCCCTCGTTCCCACAAATGACTTAAATTATGGCAGTCTCAGGCTAAAGTATGTAGCGAATGACAGAGCAGCGGAAGAATTGAGTGTGAGTCTTCAGACTAGGGTCTTTAGCCCCCTTAGAGAACTGTAATGTATGTTGGACATGTGACCTACATACAGGGCACCAATGGAATGTAGCATACACACACACACCACATTGGTTAATGCATGCATCTGGCATGACAGCAAGGCTTTTGATGATGCATGTGTTGGGGAGATGTCCATGTACGTGATTCAATTTTTATGTTGAAAGTGGAAGGTTTTCCAAGAAGAACTACAGTGAGAGGTGAAGCTTTGGGAACGGCTGAGTTATTATTTTATAAAGTGGAGAAGGCTGAGAAACCCTTTCAAACTGCTTCCAAAGTCTCTCTCTCTCTCTCTCTGCAGACCAGAGCTTCTCTGCATTATTCAGTCCTATCTGAAGAAGTGGGTCAAGGCCTCCCACACCATGGCTGGTCCTAGCGGCCCACACAGTACTGTAAACTGCCTGCATACCTCCTAATACGTATGAAGGAGGCCGGTATTACAAAAATACGTTAAGGCTGCACTGCTATCTTATATATATCTGTCTATTGAGAAAGACAGCCGTTCTGTGGATGATTAGGCTGTCAGTAAGAAGCATGGTGTGCCCGGGTTTAGATTTCTGTGTAAATGGAGATTTGCTGGGTGTCTTCAGCGAGTCATTGTGTAGATGAGTATCTGGCCGAGAGAGCTGGGTTTTGTACAGCTGTGTACTCTGTCTCTCTTGTTCAGAACACGATGGGAGTTTGTCTTTTTAATTTCCGCAGGGAAGAGAGATGCACGCATGGTAGCATCCCAGACAAATGTAATACCTGAACCACGGATATAGTTTATGTGCTGTGTGTCTGAGAGTCAATGTATTTATCAAGCAATATGTGGTTTTGTGGGTGGTTGAGAGAATGTGTATTTATCAATTGATATGTGGTTTGTGGAGGTGGGTGAGAGTGTGTGTATTTATCAAGCAATATGTGGTTTTGTGGAGGTGTTTGAGAGTGTGTGTATTTATCAATTGATATGTGGTTTTGTGGGTGGTTGAGAGAGTGTGTATTTATCAAGCAATATGTGGTTTTGTGGAGGTGGTTGAGAGTGTGTGTATTTATCAATTGATATGTGGTTTGTGGAGGTGGGTGAAAGTGTGTGTATTTATCAATTGATGTGTGGTTTTGTGGGTGGGTGAGAGTGTGTATTTATCAAGAGATATGTGGTTTTGTGGGTTGGTGAGTGTGTGTATTTATTAAGCGATGTGTGGTTTTGTGGGTGGATGAGAGTGTGTATTTATCAAGCGATATGTGGTTTTGTGGGTGGGTGAGTGTGTGTATTTATTAAGCGATGTGTGGTTTTGTGGGTGGGTGAGACTGGGTGTATTTATCAAGCGATATGTGGTTTTGTGGAGGTGGGTGTATTGTGAGGAGAATCTAATCATCTCATCTCTAGTCGAGAGCCAGGGTTTAGAAAGGAACTAAAGGAAAAATCCCCCTCTCCTGGTCAAAGGCTGAACTAACTCAATCACTGTGTGTGTGTGTGTGTGTGTGTGTGTGTGTGTGTGTGTGTGTGTGTGTGTGTGTGTGTGTGTGTGTGTGTGTGTGTGTGTGTGTGTGTGTGTGTGTGTGTGTGTGTGTGTGTGTGTGTGTGTGTGTGTGTCAATGTTCAGTGATGTGCTGACGCTGAGTGCGTGTTCAGAGAGGTATTGATGGCTATTGCTAATGTGTTTCTCGTCTGTATTGTTTAGCTGGAGGAAGGGGGTTCTGGCCCATATCCTGTTCACTCACACACAAACATGTGCGTGTGCTCTTTACACATATATGTGCATGTGTAACAGTGATTAAATGCGTTGTGAATATCACCCAGTTTAAATACAGTATGTACAGTTGAATGCAGCATGGCTGCATTCTTGGCAATTCCGGACACATTTCTCTGTTTTTCCCTGCAAGCCTAACAGACGTGGGGTGGCAGATCATATTGTTTGTGCGCTACAAATGTTTGTTGTGTTTCTGTTTTGGATACAGATGAGAAGTGAAACGTTAAGGCAGGATCCCCGAAGTCGCCCCCAGTCTCTCTCACACACACAACCCAGAAAACTAACGGTATAGTAAAATCCCTGATTATACGTGTTTCAATGTCGTCTTAGTCTCTCTCTATACGTGTGTAATAGTGTGTCACTGACAGTGTTTGTACATAATAGATGCCTATTCTGTCCTCGTGGGCTCCCTGTCCTCGGTTCATGGTAGTGCTCTTTAGAATGGGGAGATGAGGGAGGGGTAGGGGAACTGGGAGGGGGGGAGCATGTGTGTCACGTGGGTGAAAGGGGGGAGGTAGCGAAGCAGTTATGCTGTGGGGCTCTTACCCCTCCGAAGGTGGCCCCAAGGGGACTGTGATTCTATCGGACACCGCCTGTGTCCCAGACACTCTTTGAGAGCAAATCAAAGAGCTTTTTATAGGCGTGTGAGGTCTGGACAGCCTATCAGAGTTATTTTTGCTGATGCTTATTGTGTGGATACCCAATCAACAGCCAACCATGGCCTTGGTTTTGATAGCATGGTTGTTTTCCTCTAACACAGGTCATTCCTCTGTCTCGTACACTACTAATCCAGACACTACTAAACTATTAACCCAGACACAACTAAACTATTAACCCAGACACTACTAAACTACTAACCCAGAAACTACTAAACTACTAATCCAGACACTACTAAACTAGTAATCCAGACACTACTAAACTAGTAGCCCAGACACTACTAATCAAGACACTACTAATCAAGACACTACTAAACTACTAACCCAGACACTACTAAACTACTAACCCAGACACTACTAAACTATTAACCCAGACACTACTAAACTAGTAGCCCAGACACTACTAAACTACTAACCCAGACACTACTAAACTACTAACCCAGACACTACTAAACTGGTAACCCAGACACTACTAAACTAGTAACCCAGACACTACTAAACTAGTAACCCAGACACTACTAAACTACTAACCCAGACACTACTAAACTACTAACCCAGACACTACTAAACTATTAACCCAGACACTACTAAACTAGTAACCCAGACACTACTAAACTACTAACCCAGACAATACTAAACTACTAACCCAGACACTACTAAACTACTAACCCAGACAATACTAAACTACTAACCCAGACACTACTAAACTACTAACCCAGACACTACTAAACTACTAACCCAGACACTACTAAAGTACTAACCCAGACAATACTAAACTACTAACCCAGACACTACTAAACTACTAACCCAGACAATACTAAACTACTAACCCAGACACTACTAAACTACTAACCCAGACAATACTAAACTACTTACCCAGACACTACTAAACTACTAACCCAGACAATACTAAACTACTAACCCAGACACTACTAAACTACTAACTCAGACAATACTAAACTACTAACCCAGACAATACTAAACTACTAACCCAGACAATACTAAACTACTAACCCAGACAATACTAAACTACTAACCCAGATACTACTAAACTACTAACCCAGACAATACTAAACTACTAACCCAGACACTACTAAACTACTAACCCATACAATACTAAACTACTAACCCAGACACTACTAAACTACTAACCCAGACACTACTAAACTACTAACCCAGACAATACTAAACTACTAACCCAGACACTACTAAACTACTAACCCAGACAATACTAAACTACTAACCCAGACACTACTAAACTACTAACCCAGACAATACTAAACTACTAACCCAGACACTACTAAACTACTAACCCAGACAATACTAAACTACTAACCCAGACACTACTAAACTAGTAACCCAGACAATATTAAACTATTAACCCAGACACTACTAAACTAGTAACCCAGACACTACTAAACTACTAACCCAGGAACTACTAAACTAGTAACCCAGACACTACTAAACTAGTAACCCAGACAATACTAAACTATTAACCCAGACACTACTAAACTAGTAACCCAGACACTACTAAACTACTAACCCAGACAATACTAAACTACTAACCCAGACACTACTAAACTAGTAACCCAGACACTCGCATGCATGCTGACTTCCAATTAGATTCAGCTCTGCAGCTTCAATAACACACTGTCGTCTGTTGACTTCAGAAATGATAGTTTGCTTGGTCTTTTCCGAGAGGTCACATTTCCTTATGCACAGTTATTCTGATATGAAAGATGATCGCTGTAGCATTACGTTCATGTCTTTCTATCAATTTGACATAAGCCATGAAGGCACGAAGGTAGACAACAGTGTGATTTCAGCCATGGTAAGATGCTAGTTTTCATCCAGTTATTTTGCTGTCACAGTGCAGTAGCTAATTATGTGAGTCCAAAGCATTGTGGGCATTGTGCCATTGTTTTCCATGTGAGTGTTGTGTTTGGTTACTCGGTCTGTATCTATATATGCCGGGTGTGTGTGTGTGTGTGTGTGTGTGCACGCTGCATATTGCTGTGTCCTGGTTTTCATCTAGTTCCTTCCTGTGACTCTGGTCCCGCCCCTGTCCTACTTATCCAGGAACGAGGGGAACACAGATTTGGAAATAAATGATTAAGTACTAGTTGGATTAAATACTGGGAGCGATTCATCGTGTGTGTGTGTGTGTGTGTGTGTGTGTGTGTGTGTGTGTGTGTGTGTGTGTGTGTGTGTGTGTGTGTGTGTGTGTGTGTGTGTGTGTGTGTGCATATGATGTTTAAAAACTCCTCAAATCTATCTCTGAATAATTTGAGGTTATGAAAAATGTATTTAAGGAATAGGCAATTGGCCATGTGATGTTACACAAGTTATGGGTTTCTTCTGCATGACTTCCCATCTTTACACATTTCTCTCTGCTCTCATTTCTCCATCCCTCTCTTCCTTCTTTCTTTCTCTTTCAGCTCTCTTCCACTTTCTCTCTCTCCCTCACTCCCCGTCTCTCCCTCGTTTTCTCTCCACCTCTCTCATTCTCTTCCACTTTCTCTCTCTCCCTCACTCCCTTCCTGCTCTCTCTCTCCCTCACTCCCCGTCTCTCCCTCATTTTCTCTCCACCTCTCTCATTCTCTTCCACTTTCTCTCTCTCCCTCACTCCCCTTCTCTCCCTCGTTTTCTCTCCATCTCTCTCATTCTCTCCCATTTTACTGTATTTCTCACTCACCGTCTCTCCCTCGTTTTCTCTCCACCTCTCTCATTCTCTCCCATTTTACTGTATTTCTCCCTCCCCCTTTCTCTCTCTCGTTCTCTCACTTGCCTTCCACTCTCTCCCTTCCTCCTCTCTCCATCCCCCCTTCCTCCTCTCTCTCTCTCTCTCTCCCTGCCTTCCTCCTCTCTCTCTCCCTCATTTACTCCTCTCTCTCTCCCTCCTTTCCTCATCTCTCTCTCCCTCCTTTCCTCCTCTCTCTCTTCCTCCCTTCCTCCTCTCTCTCTCCCTCCTTTCCTCCTCTCTCTCTCCCTCTCTTCCTCCTCTCTCTCTCCCTCCTTTCCTCCTCTCTCTCTCCCTCCTTTCCTCCTCTCTCTCCCTCCTTTTCTCCTCCCTCTCTCTCTCCCTTCCCATTGTACCACAGTAGCTTTGTCAGTAGCGTAATGCTGCAGTAGGGTGGGGTTTTATTGATAGCATTATTATAACACACTCCTGCATAGTCTGTCTGTTACACAAGCCTACAGAGGACTGTAATAGTCTCTGTTACACAAGCCTACAGAGGATTGTAATAGTATGTCTGTTACACAAGCCTACAGAGGACTTTAATAGTATTCCTGTTACACAAGCCTACAGAGGATTGTAATAGTCTATGTTACACAAGCCTACAGAGGATTGTAATAGTCTGTCTGTTACACAAGCCTACAGAGGATTGTAATAGTCTGTCTGTTACACAAGCCTACAGAGGATTGTAATAGTCTGTCTGTTACACAAGCCTACAGAGGTTGTAATAGTCTGTCTGTTACACAAGCCTACAGAGGATTGTAATAGTCTGTCTGTTACACAAGCCTACAGAGGATTGTAATAGTCTGTCTGTTACACAAGCCTACAGAGGACTGTAATAGTCTGTCTGTTACACAAGCCTACAGAGGACTGTAATAGTCTGTCTGTTACACAAGCCTACAGAGGACTGTAATAGTCTCTATGTTACACAAGCCTACAGAGGACTGTAATAGTCTCTATGTTACACAAGCCTACAGAGGACTGTAATAGTCTCTATGTTACACAAGCCTACAGAAGGCTGTATTTCTGCTGCACTGATCTTACAGCAGGAAGCACACACAGAGGAGGCATACAGCTGTAGAAGACGGGTCACTATGTGCTACAGAAAGGGTTTTTCTTTGTCTATTCTTGTCCATAAGGGAGGCATGGTACTAAAGAGATGCATCACATAGGTGTATGGCATAGATGCTGCTCCCTATACTGTGCTTACCATAGCAATACATAGACAACGTGGTGTGTGTCTGTATCAGTATCTGTCCTCATAAAGGGATATGGTCACTGTATGGTCTGTGTTACCACAGATAGGGGGAGGTCTCTGGAGCCTTGGCCCAGTGAGGGTGCAGGGAGCTGGGCAGGCCGAGTGAGAAGGTCAGACTCTCTGTGGGGGTGTGGTGACGGAGATGGGAGCTGCTAGCTCTCACAGTGAATATGCTGTTGAGCTACACTATCAATGCATGAGCAAGCCAGCAGCAACCCTGTGTGTGTGTGTGTGTGTGTGTGTGTGTGTGTGTGTGTGTGTGTGTGTGTGTGTGTGTGTGTGTGTGTGTGTGTGTGTGTGTGTGTGTGTGTGTGTCACATCGTGGGGAGTATGCTTTGTACTCACTGCTCAGAGATGACAGGGCAGTGTGAATATGAACAGAAGCAGATAGGAATCTCTGAATAGGAGAGCTGTACAGAAAGCAGGAGGAGATCCAGAAAGACTTGTGTTATCATTCATGCTCTCAGCTGCCTTTGAATAATAAGCATTCAGCCATGTGTGTGTGTTACTGTGTGTTTCTGTGTGTGCATTTGATTGTGTGTTTGAGTGTGTGTTTGAGTGTGTGTGCGCATGTCCTCAGCCCCCGCTCCCTCATGGTGAGGTGTGGTTACCACGGAGACCAGAGAGCTGTGCAGAAGGAGGAGAGGAGGAGGAGAAACTTGCTTGTTCTGCTAACAGAGCTCCCCACCCCTCCTTCATGTGCTAACACAGACCCACTCTCTCACCCACTAACACCCCCACTAACACCCCCACTAACACCCCCACTAACACACCCACTAACACACACACTAACATACACACTCAAGCAGAAACATACACACTAACACACACACACACACACTAACACACACACTAAAACACACACTAACATACACACTCAAGCAGAAACATACACACTAACACACACACACACACTAACATACACACTCAAGCAGAAACATACACACTAACACACAGAGAGAGAGAGAGTAAATGCCCATTCACTCAACAGTATGAAACAATGGGTTTTTGTTAAAAAATAAATAAACATGAGTAGGCTACTCATCCCCCTTCTCCTCCCAGACACGCTCTAATTTCAAGACGCACAGGTGCACACACACACGCACATATGCACACACACACAAGCACACACACACACACATAGGCTACACACATCAACACCCTCGAAAAAATCTCCCTTGGTACCCACCTTCTTGCTCCCTCTCTCTCCCTGCCTCTCCTGGTTAATAAGACAGACAGACAGACAGACAGACAGACAGACAGATCATACCCCATTTATCTACAATCAGGAAGCGAACGTTCGGTCTCTTTATTTACCAACCGTTTACTAGTTATTAATAATGTAGAGCATTCGGTTATCATACCCTCTGGACATGTTGCATGAGGAGGAATAGTCGGGGTGACTCCATGCAGCAGAATTCCAGTGTAATTGAGGAGACTGAATATTCATGTATGTGTGTATTTGTGTAGGGGTGTTTGTGTTTTTGCTTGTGTGCAAGCCTCCTGTCCTTCTAATTGTTTCATTGCCCCCTCTGCGGATCCTCCCATCCCAGCATTATAGTGAGCAAACAGAGGAGGAAATGATGCCGTTGGTCTATGACATCCGCATATTTCACACCTCAGAGGAATAATTAGGAATGATCAATTTCACACCGCATGTCCCTACTGAGCATGCTCTATTTGAGGTCTGACTCCACTGAGAGTGGGTCAGTGGGAGAGATGGATATGGCCAGATATGGGTCAGCTAACATTTACTTAAAGAGCAATGATAGTATATAGCTAACGTTACGGAAAAGACAGAGACAGCGAGGCACCTTGATGAGACCATGCTGCCTGCCTTTCCCTCAGAGGACCACTCAAACCATGAACTTTCTAATGACTGTCCATCTCATGATGTCATGATGTCTGGATGTCATGATGTTATGTCATTATGTTATGATGTCATGATTTTAGGATGTTATGATGTATGATGTCTGGATGTCATGATTGTAATGGTTTTCCTCCTCCTCTTCGTCTGAGGAGGAGAAGCGAGAAGGATCGGAGGACCAAGACGTAGCGTAGTTCGTGTTCAACATGTTTAATCAAAGACGATAACGTGAACACTACACAAATACAAAATAACAAACGTGGCAAAACCCAAAACAGTCCTATCTGGTGCAGAGAACACAGAGACAGGAAACAACCACCCACAAACCACAACACAAAACAGTCCTATCTGGTGCAGAGAACACAAAGACAGGAAACAACCACCCACAAACCCCAACACAAAACAGTCCTATCTGGTGCAGAGAACACAAAGACAGGAAACAACCACCCACAAACCCCAACACAAAACAGTCCTATCTGGTGCAGAGAACACAAAGACAGGAAACTACCACCCACAAAACCCAACCCGAAACAGTCCTATCTGGTGCAATGACCCAAAGACAGGAAACAACCACCCACAAACCACAACACAAAACAGTCCTATCTGGTGCAGAGAACACAAAGACAGGAAACAACCACCCACAAACCCCAACCCGAAACAGTCCTATCTGGTGCAATGACCCAAAGACAGGAAACAACCACCCACAAACCCCAACCCGAAACAGTCCTATCTGGTGCAGAGAACACAAAGACAGGAAACAACCACCCACAAACCCCAACACAAAACAAGCTACCTAAATATGGTTCCCAATCAGAGACAATGACTAACACCTGCCTCTGATTGAGAACCATATCAGGCCATACATAGA
This sequence comes from Oncorhynchus clarkii lewisi, assembly GCF_045791955.1. Classification (NCBI taxonomy): domain Eukaryota; kingdom Metazoa; phylum Chordata; class Actinopteri; order Salmoniformes; family Salmonidae; genus Oncorhynchus; species Oncorhynchus clarkii. Next base: position 26,741,305 of record NC_092177.1, on the reverse strand, counting down.
AACGGACAAACTAGACACACAACATAGAATGCCCACCCAGCTCACGTCCTGACCAACACTAAAACAAGGAAAAGACAAAAAAACTATGGTCAGAACATGACAATTATGTTATGATGTCACAATGTTATGATGTCATGATGTTATGATGTCTGGATGTCATGATGTTATGATGTCATGTCATGATTTTATGATGTTTGATGTCATGATGTTATGATGTCTTGATGTCATGATGTTATGATGTTATGATGTCATGATGTTATGATGTTATGATGTCATGATGTGATGTTGTTAGGATGTTATGATGTCTTGATGTCATGATGTTATGATGTCATGATGTTATGATGTCTTGATGCCATGATGTTATGATGTTATGATGTCATGATGTTATGATGTTATGATGTCATGATGTGATGTTGTTATGATGTTATGATGTCATGATGTGATGTTGTTAGGATGTTATGATGTCTTGATGTCATGATGTTATGATGTCTTGATGCCATGATGTTATGATGTTATGATGTCATGATGTTATGATGTTATGATGTCATGATGTGATGTTGTTAGGATGTTATGATGTCATGATAATATGATGTCTTGATGTCTTGATGCCATGATGTTATGATGTTATGATGTCATGATGTTATGATGTCATGATGTTATGATGTCATGATGTTATGATGTCATGATGTTATGATGTCATGATGTGATGTTGTTATGATGTTATGATGTCATGATGTGATGTTGTTAGGATGTTATGATGTCATGATGTTATGATGTCTTGATGTTATGATGTCATGATGTTATGATGTCATGATGTGATGTTGTTATGATGTTATGATGTCATGATGTTATGATGTCATGATGTTATGATGTTATGATGTCATGATGTGATGTTGTTAGGATGTTATGATGTCATGATGTTATGATGTCTTGATGTCTTGATGCCATGATGTTATGATGTTATGATGTCATGATGTTATGATGTCATGATGTTATGATGTCATGATGTTATGATGTCATGATGTTATGATGTCATGATGTGATGTTGTTATGATGTTATGATGTCATGATGTGATGTTGTTAGGATGTTATGATGTCATGATGTTATGATGTCATGATGTTATGATGTCTTGATGTCATGATGTTATGATGTCTTGATGTCATGATGTTATGATGTCTTGATGTCATGATGTTATGATGTTATGATGTCATGATGTGATGATGTCTTGATGTCATGATGTTATGATGTCTTGATGTCATGATGTTATGATGTTATGATGTCATGATGTGATGTTGTTAGGATGTTATGATGTCATGATGTGATGTTGTTAGGATGTTGTTTTTCTAAACCACTTTTATTTTTTTGTGCTTTAAAGCGCTTTGAGATTTTTTGAAAGTGTTATATAAGTTGATGACATTATATGAAGGCACTTACCCTCCTGACACAATTAAATAACCACGAGGCAGGGCTATATTGGAATGTTGATAGGTCACTAAGTGCTGAGTAGATATGAAATCCCTTTTCCCTGGTGAATGACTACAACGCCACAACACATACTCATTATTGTCTTTCAGACACTTGTGCATCTGAAAGTGTGGGATATGAAAGCATCTCTTCTGCTTGAGTTTCCTTTGTTAAGGGAGTGTAGTTCAGCTGTGTCTTCGTACGCTTTACAGTGGCAAGAAAAAGTATGTGAACCCTTTGGAATTATCTGGATTTCTGCATAAATTGGTCATCAAATGTGATCTGATCTTCTAAATCACAACAATAGACAATAGACAAACATGCTGCGGTGAAACTATTAACACACAAACTATTGTATTGTTCTTGTCTATATTGAATACATCATTTAAACATTCACAGTGTAGGTTGGAAAAAGTATTTGAAGGAGTATTTGAACCCCTTGGCTAATGACTTCTCCAAAAGCTAATTGTAGTCAGGCGACACTTAACCTGGAGTCCAATCAATGAGACGAGATTGGAGATGTTGGTTAAAGTTGCCTTGCCCTATAAAAAACACTCACGAAATTTGATATTGCTATTCAGAAGAAGCAGTGCCTGATGTGAACCATGCCTCAAACAAAAGAGATCTCAGAAGACCTAAGATTAAGAATTGTTGACTTGCATAAAGCTGGAAAGGGTTACAAAAGTATCTCTAAAAGCCTTGATGTTCATCAGTCCACGGCAAGACAAATAGTCTATAAATTGAGAAAGTTCAGCACTGTTGCTATTCTCCCTAGGAGTGGCCGTCCTGCAAAGATAACTGCAAGAGCACAGCGCAGAATGCTCAATGAGGTTAAGAAGAATCCTAGAGTGTCAGCTAAAGACTTACAGAAATCTCTGGAACATGCTAACATCTCTGTTGACGAGTCTATGATACATTAAACACTAAACAAGAATGGCGTTCATGGGAGGGCACCATGGAAGAAGCCACTGCTGTCCAAAAAAAACATTGCTGCACGTCTGAAGTTTGCAAAAGTGCACCTGGATGTTCCACAGTGCTACTGGCAAAATATTCTGTGGACAGATGAAACTACAGTTGAGTTGTTTGGAAGGAACACACAACACTATGTGTGGAGAAAAAAAGGCACAACACACCAACATCAACACCTCATCCCAACTGTAAAGTATGGTGGAGGGAGCATCATGGTTTGGGGCTGCTTTGCTGCCTCAGGGCCTGGACAGTTTGCTATCATCGTCTGAAAAATGAATTCCCAAGTTTATCAAGACATTTTGCAAGAGAATGTTAGGTTATCTGTCCGCCAATTGAAGCTCAACAGAAGTTAGGTGATGCAACAGGAAAACGACCCAAAACACAGAAGTAAATCAACAACATAATGGCTTCAACAGAAGAATATAAGCCTTCTGGAGTGGCCCAGTCAGAGTCCTGACCTCAACCCGATTGAGGTGCTGTGGCATGACCTCAAGAGAGCAGTTCACACCAGACAAGAATATTGCTGAACTGAAACAATTTTGTAAAGAGGAATGGTCCAAAATTCTTTGTGCAGGTTTGATCCGCAACTACAGAAAACGTTTGGTTAGTTGCAATATTTGGTTAAAAAAAAGAGGCCCATATAGTGCAGCCCGTGTGTGTGTGTGTGTGTGTGTGTGTGTAGCAGAGAGAGCAGTACGTACGTGCAAGAATGACTAATTATTGTGCATGTAGGCCCATACTGTTATGTGTCTGCTCTGGTCTCTCCCATTGTGACCTAGAAATCCTCTGATGGGGTCAGACCTGCCTAGTTATTATTTCTATTGGGCATAGGGAGAAGAAGATTATGACTTCGGAATATGATGATGATTAAATATTTCAAATCATCTTTCATGTTTCCAACTGAATGGAAATGGGACAAGAGCCTCTGCACCCAGGGCCTAATCCTTGGATTATACATAACCAAACGTCCGTAAACTCCTAACCACTGTCTCTGTGGAGATACAGGGTAACATACAAAAAAATACACCAAAATACCCAGAAATCTGTTGAAAGAGCAGACCACAACTGGTCCTACATCAATGAGCAGGAAAACAATTATGCCCATCAGCTTGTGTGTGTGTGTGTGTGTGTATGTGTGTGTGTGTGTGTGTGTGTGTGTGTGTGTGTGTGTGTGTGTGTGTGTGTGTGTGTGTGTGTGTGTGTGTGTGTGTGTGTGTGTGTGTGTGTGTGTGTGTGTGTGTGTGTGATATATATAGATATACATATAGAGAAAGCGATAGAGTGAGGAGAGGGGGTGCAAGAGGGGTAAAGAGAGGTGGGAGGTTGTTGTCTATTTATTGAATGTTCCTCCCTGGTATACTGACATACAGTACCAGTCAAAGGTTTGGACACACCTACTCATTCAAAGGGTTTTCTTTATTTGTACTATTTTCTACATTGTAGAATAATAGTGAAGACATCAAAACTATGAAATAAAACAAATGGAATCATGTAGTAACCAAAAAAGTGTTAAACAAATCTAAATATATTTTATATTTGAGATGATTTAAAGTAAACACCCCTTGCCGTGATGACAGCTTTGCACACTCTTGGCATTCTCTCAACCAGCTTCACCTGGAATTCTTTTCCAACAGTCTTGAAGTAGTTCCCACATATGTTGAGCACTTGTTGGCTACTTTTCCTTCACTCTGCAGTCCAACTGTCATGCCCTGGTCTTAGTATTTTGTGTTTTCTTTAGTAATTTGGTCAGGCCAGGGTGTAACATGGGTTTTGTATGTGGTGTGTTTTGTCTTGGGGTTTTTGTTAGGTATTGGGTTTGTAGTATAGTAGGGGTATCTAGCATAGTCTATGGCTGTCTGGAGTGGTTCTCAATCAGAGGCAGGTGTTTATCGTTGTCTCTGATTGGGAACCATATTTAGGCAGCCATATTCTTTGAGTGTTTCATGGGTGATTGTTTCTGTCTTTGTGTTTGTTGTCACCAGATAGGCTGTTTAGGTTGTCGCACATTTATTGTTTTGTTAGTTTATTCATGTATAGTTTTTCTTCATTAAAAACCATGAATAACCACCACGCTGCATTTTGGTCCGCTTCTACTTCACCCCAAGAGAACCGTTACACCAACTCATCGCAAACCATCTCAATTGGGTTGAGGACAGGTTATTGTGGAGGCCAGGTCATGTGATGCAGCATTCCATCACTCTCCTTCTTGGTCAAATAGCCCTTACACAGCCAGGAAGTGTGTTGTGTCATTGTCCTGTTGAAAAAGTTATAGAACTAGAAATAGGACTAGGAGGATGGATATGGATATTGCACATGTCAACATGTGATTTCTGTGTGAATTTGATTAGTTATGCAGCCCTAACACACACACACACTCAACTTGATCTCCTACACAGTACAGAATCATCTGATTTGGGGTTGAAGAATCTAAAATATATTTAACACTTTTTTGGTTACTACAGGATTCCATATTTGTTATTTCCATGTTTAGATTGTTTCACTATTATTCTACAACGTAGAAAATAGTACAAGTAAAGAAAAACCCTGGAATGTGTAGGTGTGTCCAAACTTTTGACTGGTACTGTACATGTTCTTAGTTAGACACATACAGTGTTGTGCCTATCTACCCTACAGTATTACAGATCACTAGTAATGATATAACAGTAAGTTATGGTCAGCCTTCCATTAATAGCAAGCCAAGGTGCCTTACTGGCTATATTAGGTAGAAATGGAATAGTTGTCACTGGGAATGTAGATAGATAGATAGGTGTCACCACACCTTCCTACTTCAGGCTTACGCTCCTGAGAGGGGGATAGAAGAGGGGAACTAGATAGAGAGATATAAATATACTATCATATAAATATAAGTCATCCATAAGGGTTTAATGCCTGCTGTTGGTTGGAGTGTATTACTCATTATCATAGCCTACATACAGTAACTCTGAATTACTATTATTGCCGATTATGCGAACACACACACACACACACACACACACACACACACACACACACACACACACACACACACACACACACGTTTTTCAACCGGACTGAGTTTTTAACTGCATAGGCTGCTAGTGCTGTCCGTGGTGCTGAAAGCTAGAACTACATTTTGCCTACAAGATACACCCCATTTTCAGAAATTCATGTTCAGTGTTGTTAAGTGTTTAGATTTGATTATTTGATTCGTGCTCTCTGGTGGAACATGCATAATACACCGTATCTGCTGGTTTTGCAGGCAATTGCATGTCTACGCTTCATGATTGGAGTATGTCACATTTCTCACCACTTGGCGTCACTGTTGACCGTTAGTGTGAGAAATGGTCACGGGCGTTAAGAGGCCCATCCCGCCTTCACAGGGTGAGAACATGTCTTGCTGCATTGTTACAAAGAGACGCAGGACGAGAGATCGAATAGTCGGCATCAAGATCAGTCTGTTTCTACCTTCTACAATTGCATCCGAATTTGACAAATAACTTCTTCATAATCTTGATTGTTTTAAATGTAATTTCATCTCTTCGGATCTATATGTGGCTCATGTTCGATGGAATGATGTCTTCACCGAATATAAGGAGCTCTATTGTGACGTATGTAGTGCTTGTGCTGCTGGAGTGTTACTGGGAGGCGGTGTGCGGGCAGCTCTCCTATTCCGTCTCAGAGGAGGTAAACCCAGGGACTTCTGTGGGAAATATCGCTAAGGATCTAAACCTCAATGTCCAGGATTTGGAGTCGCGTATGTTTCAGATTGTCACCGGGTCCAAGAGAAAGTATTTCGAGGTAAATCTGAAGACTGGTGTTCTCTATGTGAATGAGAGAATAGACAGAGAGGAGCTCTGTGTGAAGGCTCTGAAATGTACAGTCAGTGTAGAGGCCGTTATAAACAGTCCGTTGAAGCTTTACCGTCTAGAAATCACTATTTTAGATGTTAACGATAATGCTCCGTCGTTTATTGAAAAATCACAAAGTATCAATATAGCAGAGAGTACATTACCAGGCTTGAGATTCGCCCTAGCAGAGGCAAATGATGCGGATGTGGGTAAAAATTCTGTTAGTACATACATGCTTAGCCCTAATGAATACTTCGCTCTTGATATACACAAAGGAGGAGAACGTGTGTCTGCTGACTTAGTGCTGCAGAAAGCGTTAGACCGAGAGAAACAGTCTGTTATAAAGCTCACACTGACGGCCATTGATGGTGGCAACCCACCGAGGTCGGCCACATCAGAGATTGTAGTTAATGTTTTGGACATCAATGATAACGCTCCGGTTTTTAGTATCTCGTTGTATAAGACTCGACTTTTCGAAAACGTCGCAATAGGGACAAAAGTAATCACTCTGAATGCGTCTGATGTCGATGAAGGCATAAACAGTGAAATGGTGTATTCGCTAAGAAGTAAAGGCCAAGGTCATATATTAGATACATTTCAAATCGATTCTAAAACGGGAACAATCACAGTTAAAGGGCATATAGATTTCGAAAAAAGTCCTGCCTTTGAGATCCGTGCAGAAGTGAGTGACAGAGGCCAGCCCCCGATGGCAGCTCACTGTAAAGTGTTGGTAGAGGTGGTGGACCTCAACGACAATGCCCCTGACATCACTGTGACGTCACTCTTAGACACAGTGAAGGAGAACGCCAAGATGGGCACTGCTATTGCTCTCGTGTCCGTCCTCGATAAAGATGGTGGCAAAAATGGAATAGTGAATTGTGATATTGTGAATGAAGTCCCATTTAAACTGGAGACAAACTATGAAAACTATTATTCGTTAGTGGTCGACGGGCCTCTGGACAGGGAGAGCGCTTCTATGTATAATGTCACCATCACAGCTACTGATGAAGGGACCCCGCCTCTCTCCAGCACCAGCGTTATTACAGTACACGTTTCTGATGTAAATGACAACGCTCCTCACTTCTCAGAACCCGTGATTAATGTTTATGTGAAAGAGAACAGTCCGGTAGGAGACGTCATTTACATGATGTCTGCTTTTGACCCAGATTCAGATGAAAATACAAAGATGACGTATTCATTATTAAATATAAGTGTTCCAATATCATCATTTGTGAATTTAAATTCTCATACTGGAGATATAATCAGTCTGCAGTCTTTTAACTATGAGGAGATCAAAACTTTCCAGTTTAAAGTTCAGGCCACAGACTCTGGTGTTCCTCCACTCAGCAGCAACGTGACTGTGAACGTTTTTATCCTGGATGAGAATGACAACAGTCCTGGGATTATCGCGCCCTATTCGGAGCACGGCTCCGTTAACACCGAGAACGTTCCCTATTCTGCTGAAGCGGGCTACTTTGTGGCCAAGATCAGGGCTGTAGACGCCGACTCTGGCTACAATGCGCTGCTTTCTTATCACATCTCTGAGCCCAAGGGAACCAACCTCTTCCGAATCGGAACCAGCACCGGGGAACTAAGGACTAAGAGGAGAATGAGTGACAATGACCTGAAAACTCACCCGTTGGTCGTGTTGGTTTCTGATAACGGAGAACCCTCACTGTCAGCGACTGTATCTATGGATGTAGTGGTGGTTGAAAGTACAGGTGAAATCCAGACTCAATTCAGAAATGTGCCGAGAAAGGAGGAGAACTTCTCTGATTTAAACCTGTATTTGTTGATCGCCATAGCCTCGGTGTCAGTGATATTTTTACTGAGCCTCATCAGTTTAATAGCTGTAAAATGCCACAGGACAGAGGACAGTTTCAGAAGATACAGCGCCCCAATGATCACCACACACCCTGACGGAAGCTGGTCTTACTCTAAATCTACTCAGCAGTATGACGTGTGTTTCAGCTCAGACACACTGAAGAGTGACGTAGTGGTTTTCCCCGCTCCGTATCCACCTGCAGATGCAGAACTGATCAGTATTAACGGAAATGACACGTTTAACAGGACTCAGACATTACCCAACAAAGACAAGGTAAGAACTGTAGTTTTAACACAGAAATTAGTTTTCCTTCTATCCTAAACATGTCTTTGTCGCTTTGTTTTGATTTTCAATGTTTTTGGTTAACTTTGTTATTTGCCTCGTTATCTTATTTGAATGAACAGTGAAATTATAGACATATCACTGCCTATTTAATATGTTAAACTTGCTTGCTATTTTCCCACATTGAAGAGAAACTTGGACGCGCTGTCCATAGTGCGGAAACGATTCACCCTCTCTTGCAGGTTTTTCGGAAATATAATTTAGCATAAGAGCTGATGGGTATGCTATGAAGCAAGCTAGATGTATTCAGGGTTTTCTAAAGCTAACCATATTCAGTGAGCTTCACATTCCAGCTCAGGCTTCATCCGTACTTGGACGGTGGATATTGCTGGACCGCCTGCCGCTAATTGTAGCAGGCTTGTAACTGGGTGTGCATATCGCACAAGGCTCGTCAAACGCAGAATTCTTTATTGAGACAATGGTGAAACCTCAATCCATTGGCGAAACAGAGCCACGTTTTCATTTTTGCCGAAATCAAAATGAAAGAAAAGTTATCTTTCAAATTCAGCAGACTGTGTTATGAAATAGGTTTTCTGTACCGTCTTTATTTGATTAGTTATCCCCTTATTTTTGTCCTTAAACAGTCGCTATAAATACAGAACCAGTCAATAGTTTGGACACACCTACTCATTCAAGGTTTTTTTGTACATATTTGTCTATTTTCTGCATTGTAGAATAATAGTGAAGCCATCAAAACAATGTAATAACACATATGGGATTATGAAGTAACCAAAAAAGTGTTAAACAAATTAAAATATTTTTTGAATTTGGATTCTTCAAAATAGCCACCCTTTGCCTTGATGACAACTTTGCACACTCTTGGCATTCTCTCAACCAGCTTCATGAGGTAGTCACCTGGAATGCATTTCAATTAACAGGTGTTCCTTGTTAAAAGTTCATTTGTGGAATTTCTTTCCTTCTTAATGCGTTTGAGCCAATCAGTTGTGTTGTGCCAACAAAAGATATCCCTATTTGGTAAAAGACCAAGTCCATATTATGGCAAGAACAGCTCAACTAAGCAAAGATAAATGACAGTCCATCAATTACTTTAAGACATGAAGGTCAGTCAATGCTTAATATAAACAAACTATTTTTAATTTTTTTTACCTCATTTTCGTGGTCTCCAATTGGTAGCTAGTCTTTTCTCATCGCAGCAACTCCCGTACATACTCGGGAGAGGCAAAGGTCGAGAGTCGTGCGTCCTCCGATACACAACCCAACCAAGCCGCACTGCTTCTTGACACAATGCCCACTTAACTCGGATGCCAGCCACACCAATGTGTCGGAAGAAACACTGTACACCTGGCGACCGTGTCAGCCCGCTATAGGAGTCGCTAGTGCATGATAGTACAAACCCTAACCCCGACGACACTGGGCCAATTGTGCACCGCCCCATGGGTCTCCCGGTCGCAGCCGGCTGCGACAGAGCCTGAACTCAAACCCAGAATTTCTAGTGGCACAGCTAGCACTGTGATGCAGTGTCTTAGATGCCTGTGCCACTCGTGAGTCCACATTTCAAAATATTTTAAAGTTTATGCAAGTTCAGTTGCAAAAACCATCAAGCGCTATGATGAAACTGGCTCTCATGAGGACCACCACAGGAAAGGAAGTCTCATAGTTACCTCTGCTGCAGAGGATAAGTTAATTAGAGTTAACTGTACCTCAGTAATTGCAGCCCAAATAAATGCTTCACAGAGTTAAAGTACCAGACACATCTCAACATCAACTGTTCAGAGGCAACTGAGTGAATTAGGCCTTCGTGGTCGAATTGCTGCAAAGAAACCACTACTAAAGGACACCAATAAGAAAAAGACTTGCTTGGGCCAAGAAACACGAGCAATGAACATTAGACAGGTGGAAATCTGTCCTTTGGTCTGATGAGTCTAAATTTGAGATTTTAGGTTCCAACCGCTGCGTCTTTGTGAGACGCAGAGTAGGTGAACGGATGATCTCTGCATGTGTGGTTCCCACCATGAAGCATGGAGGTGTGATGGTGTGGGTGAGCTTTGCTGGTGACACTGTCAGTGATTTATATAGAACTCAAGGCACACTTAACCAGCATGGCTTCCACAGCATTCTGCAGCAATACACCATCCCATCTGGTTTGTGCTTAGTGGGACTATAATTTGTTATTCAACAGGACAATGACCCCAAACCCACCTCCAGGCTGTGTAAGTGCTATTTGACCAAGGAGAGTGATGGAGTGCTGAATCAGATGACCTGGTCTCCACAATCACCTAAACTCAATTGAATTGAGATGGTTTGGGATGAGTTGGACCGCAGAGTGAAGGAAAAGCCGCCAACAAGTGCTCAGCATATGTGGGAACTCCTTCAGGACTGTTGGAAAAACATTCCTCATGAAGCTGGTTGAGAGAATGCCAAGAGTGTGGAAAGCTGTCATCAAGGTGAAGTGTGGCTACTTTGAATAAACAAAATGTAAAATATATTTTGAGTTGATTAACACTTTTTTGGCACTTCATGATTCCATATGTTTTATTTCATATTTTTGATGTCTTCACTATTGTTCTACAATGTAGAAAATAGTAAAAATAAAGAAAAATCCTTGAATGAGTAGGTGTGTCCATACTTTTGGCTGGAACTGTACTTCTATTACTTTTTACAACTGTTACCGGGGACCTTAAGACGAGTATTGTGAGGCCTATGGTTGTCCTAGAGCAAAATAACCGCTTATTTGTGTATGGATGTCATTGAATAATGTGGTTTTCTAGTATGGTGTACGCTTCAATATTACCACGTGGCGTCACTGTTGACCATGGTATTAAGATATTACTTTCGAGTTCCGAGTCCCCTCCCAGTTTCACAGGGTGAGGAGCATTCACCGGGCTTTGTTACAAAAATAAGCAAGACGAGAGAGATGGTGGTTGGAGGCCAAAACATTTACCATGTTGTAATTCAGCTGGATTTGAGACATATATATTCTGTGCTTAGATTTTTGTTGCTGATATTTCTATTTTTGGATCAATGCTCGACAAACGTTCGATGGAATGATGTCTTTACCGAGTAGAAGGAGCTCTATTGTGACGTATGTATTGCTTGTGTTGCTGGAGTGTTACTGGGAGGCGGTGTGCGGGCAGCTCTCCTATTCCGTCTCAGAGGAGGTAAACCCAGGGACTTCTGTGGGAAATATCGCTAAAGATCTAAACCTCAATGTCCAGGATTTGGAGTCGCGTATGTTTCAGATTGTCACCGGGTCCAAGAGAAAGTATTTCGAGGTAAATCTGAAGACTGGTGTTCTCTATGTAAATGAGAGAATAGACAGAGAGGAGCTCTGTGTGAAGGCTCAGAAATGTACAGTCAGTGTAGAGGCCGTTATAAACAGTCCTTTGAAGCTTTACGGTCTAGAAATAACTATTTTAGATGTTAATGATAATGCTCCGTATTTTGCAGAAAAGTCACAAAGTATGGACATTGCTGAGAGTACATTACCGGGAGCGAAATTCTCTCTTTTAGAAGCGTCTGATGTCGATGTTGGAAAGAATACTGTTAGCACATACAAGCTTAGTCCTAATGAATATTTCTCTCTTGATATCCACAAAGGAGGAGAGAGTGTGTCTGCGGAGTTAGTGCTGCAGACAGCTTTAGACCGAGAGAAACAGCCCGTTATTCAGCTCACACTGACCGCTGTTGATGGAGGAAATCAACCGAGGTCTGGCACGTCAGAAATAAAAATACATGTTTTAGATATTAATGATAACCGTCCTATATTCAGTAGCTCTTTGTATAAGACTCGTGTTTTCGAGAACGTGCCCATAGGAACAACAGTAATAAATGTGAATGCAAATGATATCGATGAGGGCACAAACAGTGAAATAGTGTACTCTCTTAGAACTAAAGGCCAAGATCATATATTAGAGAGATTTCAAATCGATTCTAAAACGGGAACAATCACAGTTAAAGGCACGGTTGATTTTGAGGAAAGTCCTGCTTTTGAGATTCATGTGCAGGCGAGTGACAGAGGCCAGCCCCCGATGGCAGCTCACTGTAAAGTGTTGGTAGAGGTGGTGGACCTCAACGACAATGCCCCTGAGCTCACTGTGACGTCACTCTTAGACACAGTGAAGGAGAACGCCAAGATGGGCACTGCTATTGCTCTCGTGTCCGTCCTCGATAGAGATGGTGGCAAAAATGGAGCGGTTCATTGTGAGGTCAAGAATAAGGTCCCTTTAAAATTAGAGACAAACTACAAAAACTATTATTCGTTAGTGGTCGATGGGCCTCTTGACAGAGAGAGCGCTTCTCAGTATAATGTTACCGTAATAGCTACAGATGAAGGGGCGCCGCCTCTCTCCAGCACCAGCGTTATTACTGTACACGTTTCTGATGTAAATGACAACGCTCCTCACTTCCCAGAACCCGTGATTAATATTTATGTTAAAGAGAACGGTCCAGTAGATGTCATTAAAACCGTGTCTGCACTTGATTCTGACGTCAATGAAAATGGCCAAGTGACCTACTCATTCTTACAGAGTAGCAGCAAATTACCACCTCTGTCTACAATGGTTAATATAAACTCAGATACTGGAGATATAATCAGTCTGCAGTCTTTTAACTATGAGGAGATCAAAACTTTCCAGTTTAAAGTTCAGGCCACAGACTCTGGTGTTCCTCCACTCTGCAGCAACGTGACTGTGAACGTTTTTATCCTGGATGAGAATGACAACAGTCCTGGGATTCTCGCGCCCTATTCTGAGCATGGCTCCGTTAACACTGAGAACGTTCCCTATTCTGCTGAAGCGGGCTACTTTGTGGCCAAGATCAGGGCTGTAGACGCCGACTCTGGCTACAATGCGCTGCTTTCTTATCACATCTCTGAGCCCAAGGGAACCAACCTCTTCCGAATCGGAACCAGCACCGGGGAACTAAGGACTAAGAGGAGAATGAGTGACAATGACCTGAAAACTCACCCGTTGGTCGTGTTGGTTTCTGATAACGGAGAACCCTCACTGTCAGCGACTGTGTCTATTGATGTAGTGGTGGTTGAAAGTACAGGTGAAATCCAGACTCAATTCAGAAATGTGCCGAGAAAGGAGGAGAACTTCTCTGATTTAAACCTGTATTTGTTGATCGCCATTGCCTCAGTGTCAGTGATATTTTTATTGAGCCTCATCAGTTTAATAGTTGTAAAATGCCACAGGACAGAGGACAGTTTCAGAAGGTACAGCGCCCCAGTGATCACCACACACCCTGACGGAAGCTGGTCTTACTCTAAATCTACTCAGCAGTATGACGTGTGTTACAGCTCGGACACACTGAAGAGTGACGTAGTGGTTTTCCCCGCTCCGTATCCACCTGCAGATGCAGAACTGATCAGTATTAATGGAAATGACACGTTTAACAGGACTCAGACATTACCCAACAAAGATCAGGTAAGAACCATAGTTTCACTTAAACCAGAAATCCATCCTTTAATCAGCCTTTTTTTTGTTGTTTTGTTGTTTTTCTCAATGTCTTCCTTTGGATGAACTTGAACTTTTCTTCTCTATCTCATTTGCATGTTCAATTATAGACATCTTCCTTTCGGTACAACTTGGAAAAATGCCGTACTCTTTTGCTCGCTGTCAAGATAAACATATAGGCGCTGCCCATGGTTCTGAAATCTGTCACCGTCTTGTCTACCTGCTTTTGCCTGTTGTTTTACGTAATGCACTGGATATGCTTTTTTTTCCCTGCCTATGTTTTGTAGCGTTTCATATGAAACATCACATACATGCTGCTCAGAAGTGATGGTCGTCATGCTTCTATTGTGTTTGGATGGGTGTCATGGAATGTATTGGGATCTTCTGAGTTGCTGTAAGCTGGTACATTCCCCACGTGGCGTCACTGTTGACCGTGGCATTGAGATATTATTTCGTGTCTCGAGGTCCCTCCCAGTTTCAGAGAGTGGGGAGATTTTTGGTGGCTTTGTTAAAAAGAGACGCAAGACGAGAGAGAGAGACGGTTGTCTCAGGCCATACCGGTGTTTACCGCTTAGAAATTCAGCTGGATTTGATACATATATTTTCTATGCTAAGATTTTTTCAAGGATACTAATCTTTTCGGATCTATGCGTTGCTGACATTCGATGGAAGTATGTCTTTACCGAACAGAAGGAGCTCTATTGTGACGTATGTATTGCTTGTGTTGCTGGAGTGTTACTGGGAGGTGGTGTGCGGGCAGCTCTCCTATTCCGTCTCAGAGGAGGTAAACCCAGGGACTTCTGTGGGAAATATCGCTAAAGATCTAAACCTCAATGTCCAGGATTTGGAGTCGCGTATGTTTCAGATTGTCACCGGGTCCAAGAGAAAGTATTTCGAGGTAAATCTTAAGACTGGTGTTCTCTATGTGAATGAGAGAATAGACAGAGAGGAGCTCTGTGTGAAGGCTCCAAAATGTACAGTCAGTGTAGAGGCCGTTATAAACAGTCCTTTGAAGCTTTACGGTCTAGAAATAACTATTTTAGATGTTAATGATAATGCTCCGTATTTTGCAGAAAAGTCACAAAGTATGGACATTGCTGAGAGTACATTACCGGGAGCGAAATTCTCTCTTTTAGAAGCGTCTGATGTCGATGTTGGAAAGAATACTGTTAGCACATACAAGCTTAGTCCTAATGAATATTTCTCTCTTGATATCCACAAAGGAGGAGAGAGTGTGTCTGCGGAGTTAGTGCTGCAGACAGCTTTAGACCGAGAGAAACAGCCCGTTATTCAGCTCACACTGACCGCTGTTGATGGAGGAAATCCACCGAGGTCTGGCACGTCAGAAATAAAAATACATGTTTTAGATAATAATGATAACCGGCCCATATTCATTAGCTCTTTGTATAAGACTCGTGTTTTCGAGAACGTGCCCATAGGAACAACAGTAATAAATGTGAATGCAAATGATATCGATGAGGGCACAAACAGTGAAATAGTGTACTCTCTTAGAACTAAAGGCCAAGATCATATATTAGAGAGATTTCAAATCGATTCTAAAACGGGAACAATCACAGTTAAAGATGCGGTTGATTTTGAGGAAAGTCCTGCTTTTGAGATTCATGTGCAGGCGAGTGACAGAGGCCAGCCCCCGATGGCAGCTCACTGTAAAGTGTTGGTAGAGGTGGTGGACCTCAACGACAATGCCCCTGAGCTCACTGTGACGTCACTCTTAGACACAGTGAAGGAGAACGCCAAGAAGGGCACCGCTATTGCTCTCGTGTCCGTCCTCGACAGAGATGGTGGCAAAAATGGCGCGGTTCAATGTGAGGTCAAGAATAAGGTCCCTTTTAAATTAGAGACAAACTACAAAAACTATTATTCGTTAGTGGTCGATGGGCCTCTTGACAGAGAGAGCGCTTCTCAGTATAATGTTACCGTAATAGCTACAGATGAAGGGGCGCCGCCTCTCTCCAGCACCAGCGTTATTACTGTACACGTTTCTGATGTAAATGACAACGCTCCTCACTTCTCAGAACCCGTGATTAATATTTATGTTAAGGAGAACGGTCCAGTAGATGTCATTAAAACAGTGTCTGCACTTGATTCTGACGTCAATGAAAATGGCCAAGTGACCTACTCATTCTTACAGAGTAACAGCAAATTACCACCTCTGTCCACAATGGTTAATATAAACTCAGATACTGGAGATATAATCAGTCTGCAGTCTTTTAACTACGAGGAGATCAAAACTTTCCAGTTTAAAGTTCAGGCCACGGACTCTGGTGTTCCTCCACTCAGCAGCAACGTGACTGTGAACGTTTTTATCCTGGATGAGAATGACAACAGTCCTGGGATTCTCGCGCCCTATTCTGAGCACGGCTCCGTTAACACTGAGAACGTTCCCTATTCTGCTGAAGCGGGCTACTTTGTGGCCAAGATCAGGGCTGTAGACGCCGACTCTGGCTACAATGCGCTGCTTTCTTATCACATCTCTGAGCCCAAGGGAACCAACCTCTTCCGAATCGGAACCAGCACCGGGGAACTAAGGACTAAGAGGAGAATGAGTGACAATGACCTGAAAACTCACCCGTTGGTCGTGTTGGTTTCTGATAACGGAGAACCCTCACTGTCAGCGACTGTGTCTATTGATGTAGTGGTGGTTGAAAGTACAGGTGAAATCCAGACTCAATTCAGAAATGTGCCGAGAAAGGAGGAGAACTTCTCTGATTTAAACCTGTATTTGTTGATCGCCATAGCCTCGGTGTCAGTGATATTTTTATTGAGCCTCATCAGTTTAATAGTTGTAAAATGCCACAGGACAGAGGACAGTTTCAGAAGGTACAGCGCCCCAATGATCACCACACACCCTGACGGAAGCTGGTCTTACTCTAAATCTACTCAGCAGTATGACGTGTGTTTCAGCTCAGACACACTGAAGAGTGACGTAGTGGTTTTCCCCGCTCCGTATCCACCTGCAGATGCAGAACTGATCAGTATTAATGGAAATGACACGTTTAACAGGACTCAGACATTACCCAACAAAGATCAGGTAAGAACCATAGTTTCACTTAAACCAGAAATCCATCCTTTAATCAGCCTTTTTTTTTGTTGTTTTGTTGTTTTTCTCAATGTCTTCCTTTGGATGAAGTTGAACTTTTCTTCTCTATCTCATTTGCATGTTCAATTAAATTATAGACATCTTCCTGCCTGTACAAGTTGGAAAAATGCCGTACTCTTTTGCTCGCTGTCAAGATAAACATATAGGCGCTGCCCATGGTTCTGAAATCTGTCACCGTCTTGGCTACCTGTTTTTGCCTGTTGTTTTACGTAATGCACTGGATATGCTTTTTTTTCCCTGCCTATGTTTTGTAGCGTTTCATATGAAACATCACATACATGCTGCTCAGAAGTGATGGTCGTCATGCTTCTATTGTGTTTGGATGGGTGTCATGGAATGTATTGGGATCTTCTGAGTTGCTGTAAGCTGGTACATTCCCCACGTGGCGTCACTGTTGACCGTGGCATTGAGATATTATTTCGTGTCTCGAGGTCCCTCCCAGTTTCAGAGAGTGGGGAGATTTTTGGTGGCTTTGTTAAAAAGAGACGCAAGACGAGAGAGAGAGACGGTTGTCTCAGGCCATACCGGTGTTTACCGCTTAGAAATTCAGCTGGATTTGATACATATATTTTCTATGCTAAGATTTTTTCAAGGATACTAATCTTTTCGGATCTATGCGTTGCTGACATTCGATGGAAGTATGTCTTTACCGAACAGAAGGAGCTCTATTGTGACGTATGTATTGCTTGTGTTGCTGGAGTGTTACTGGGTAGCGGTGTGCGGGCAGCTCTCCTATTCCGTCTCAGAGGAGGTAAACCCAGGGACTTCTGTGGGAAATATCGCTAAGGATCTAAACCTCAATGTCCAGGATTTGGAGTCGCGTATGTTTCAGATTGTCACCGGGTCCAAGAGAAAGTATTTCGAGGTAAATCTGAAGACTGGTGTTCTCTATGTAAATGAGAGAATAGACAGAGAGGAGCTCTGTGTGAAGTCTCCGAAATGTACAGTCAGTGTAGAGGCCGTTATAAACAGTCCGTTGAAGCTTTACCGTCTAGAAATCACTATTTTAGATGTTAATGATAATGCTCCGTCGTTTACTACGAAGGCACAGGTCTTAGATATTACAGAAAACACTTTACCAGGGGCGAGGTTCCCACTGTCTGAAGCGTCAGATGTCGATAGTGGTAGAAATGCATTGGGCACATATAAGCTGAGCACAAATTATTATTTTTCTTTAGCGGTCCATAAGGGAGGAGAAAGTGTGTCTGCTGACTTAGTGCTGCAGAAAGCGTTAGACCGAGAGAAACAGTCTGTTATAAAGCTCACACTGACCGCCATTGATGGTGGCAACCCACCGAGGTCGGGCACATCAGAGATTGTAGTTAATGTTTTGGACATCAATGATAACGCTCCAGTTTTTAGCAGTTATTTGTATAAGACTCGTGTTTTTGAAAACATTCCAATTGGCACGACAGTAATAACTCTGAATGCGACAGACGCAGACGAAGGAACAAATGGTGAAATCGTTTACTCCCTAAGACAAAAAGACCAAGATTATGTTTTGAACATTTTTCAAATTAATCAACGGACTGGAGTGATAACAGTAGAAGGAAATATTGACTTCGAGAAAGACAATGCTTTTGAGCTCCGTATACAAGCTCATGACGGGGCACAACCCCCCATGACATCTCACTCTAAATTATTGATAGAGGTTATGGATATGAATGACAATGCCCCTGAGATCACTGTGACGTCACTCTTAGACACAGTGAAGGAGGACAGTAAGGTGGGCACCGCCATCGCTCTAGTGTCAGTCCTCGATAAAGATGATGACAAAAATGGAATTGTGGATTGTGATATTGTGAATAAAGTCCCTTTTAAACTGGAGACAAACTATAAAAACTATTATTCGTTAGTGGTCGACGGGTCTCTTGACAGAGAGAGCGCTTCTCAGTACAATGTCACCATCACAGCTACTGATGAAGGGACCCCGCCTCTCTCCAGCACCAGCGTTATTACTGTACATGTTTCCGATGTGAATGACAACGCTCCTCACTTCTCAGAACCCGTGATTAATGTTTATGTGAAAGAGAACAGTCCGGTAGGAGATGTCATTAAAACTGTGTCTGCACTTGATTCTGACGTCAATGAAAATGGCCAAGTGACCTACTCATTCTTAGAGAGTAACGGCAAATCAGCACCGCTGTCTACAATGGCTAATATAAACCCGGATACTGGAGATATAATCAGTTTGCAGTCTTTTAACTATGAGGAGATCAAAACTTTCCAGTTTAAAGTTCAGGCCACAGACTCTGGTGTTCCTCCACTCAGCAGCAACGTGACTGTGAACGTTTTTATCCTGGATGAGAATGACAACAGTCCTGGGATTCTCGCGCCCTATTCTGAGCACGGCTCCGTTAACACCGAGAACGTTCCCTATTCTGCTGAAGCGGGCTACTTTGTGGCCAAGATCAGGGCTGTAGACGCCGACTCTGGCTACAATGCGCTGCTTTCTTATCACATCTCTGAGCCCAAGGGAACCAACCTCTTCCGAATCGGAACCAGCACCGGGGAACTAAGGACTAAGAGGCGAATGAGTGACAATGACCTGAAAACTCACCCGTTGGTCGTGTTGGTTTCTGATAACGGAGAACCCTCACTGTCAGCGACTGTGTCTATTGATGTAGTGGTGGTTGAAAGTACAGGTGAAATCCAGACTCAATTCCGAAATGTGCCGAGAAAGGAGGAGAACTTCTCTGATCTAAACCTGTATTTGTTGATCGCCATTGCCTCGGTGTCAGTGATATTTTTACTGAGCCTCATCAGTTTAATAGTTGTAAAATGCCACAGGACAGAGGACAGTTTCAGAAGGTACAGCGCCCCAATGATCACCACACACCCTGACGGAAGCTGGTCTTACTCTAAGTCTACTCAGCAGTATGACGTGTGTTACAGCTCGGACACACTGAAGAGTGACGTGGTGGTTTTCCCCGCTCCGTATCCACCTGCAGATGCAGAACTGATCAGTATTAATGGAAATGACACGTTTAACAGGACTCAGACATTACCCAACAATGAGAAGGTAAGAGTAGTAGACTATACTAGTATTTATGTTTCATTCATAGGTATGATATGTGTTTTCATGGTCAATTTAGTTTTTGATGTCATAAAATTTTATATATATATTAGCATAAATAGCTACGTCAATGTGCAAAATAACCTTTTCCTCGAACGGGAGGTCACTGTCCATGGTGCTGAAACGGTCATTGGTCTTCTGTTTTGGGTGGTAAAGGACTATTTGGGTTTTTGCTAGTATGTGTTGACAGTGGAATTTGACTATTCTAGTGATGTAAAAAGTTGGTTTAAATATATATATTTTTCTCTCTACTTGTCTCCCCCTTGAAAACGACATCTGGCAGTTTCCTATATAGACAATCAAGTTGGTTTATTGACTCCCTAAAAGCTGTCCTTATTACAGACCTTTATCAACACCGTTTCTGCCTGACTAAGTGCAGTCATTTAATCATTACATGTTTTTCACTTCACATTATGCAGTTCTTATCACGAGCACATGTATTCATATTGGACGATATCGCGTGATGGTTTCAGATATAAGACACTGGTCACTGATTAATATACAGTCATATTTGGCATTTTCCTGTCTACCATCACAAAAGTCAGTGATATCAATAAAAAACAATCAAAAAGCAACACATGGTGTCGCTGTAGACCACAGATCGGAGAGAAGTCACTGATAATCCAAGACTCCTCCTCTGAATGAAATACAATCGACGCATGTCCCGAGCGCATTGTCATGAGAAGCAGTCCAATGATCGTGAGACGGATGGCTGGGTTGTGTGGATCTCTAGCATAACGTATTTTTTGTGGTTTTAATGGATAGGCCCTATGTGACTTTAATTCTGATATAATTTGTTTTATACAAGCAGCAATGGGTCGTCGAAGACAAAGGGAACGTGTTTGGATTCAGTGCGTCGCGTTGCTTTGTTTATTTGACTGGTCTGCAGCGCAGATCTCTTACTCCGTTTCAGAGGAGGTGGACAAAGGCACTTTTGTGGGGAATCTCGCTAAAGATTTAAACCTTAATGTCCAGGAACTGGAGTCGAGGGGTCTAAGGATTGTATCGGGACATAGTAAGAGGTATTTTGAGGCTAATTTGAAAACGGGAAATCTGTATGTTAACGAGAGAATTGACAGAGAGGAGCTTTGTCCGAATACGGTAAAGTGCTCTTTAAACATAGAGGCCATATTGAGCCACCCTATGCTTCTCCACCGAATACAGGTGAATATTTTAGACATCAATGACAATGCGCCGGCCTTTGATGAAACATTGCACACATTTAATATATCTGAGTCATCATCAAAGGGCGAAAGATATTTGCTTCCGCTCGCAGTTGATGCAGATACAGGCAGTAACTCGGTAAACAGCTACAAGCTGAGCCCGAATGAACACTTCTCCCTGGATGTACAGAGCGGTGGAGAGCAGAGTGTGTCTGCTGAGTTAGTGCTGCAGAAAGCTTTAGACCGAGAGAAACAGCCCGTTATCCAGCTCACACTGACCGCTGTAGATGGAGGAAAACCTCCTAGATCCGGGACTTTACAGATCATTGTCAATGTGATTGATGCAAATGATAATTCTCCCACTTTTAGCAAACCGCTGTATAAGGTCCGAGTAAATGAAAATGCTCCGTTTGGAACTGTAGTAATAAAACTAATTGCCACAGATTTAGATGAAGGGTTTAACGGTAAGATTGAATATTCCTTTATCAAACGCGCAAACTTGAACCCTTCTGTTTTATTTGATATCAATTCAGAAACAGGTGAAATTATAGTCAGGGGGAATTTGGATTATGAGGGAAGTCCTGCATATGAAATTCGAGTGCAGGCGACAGACCAAGGCTCCTCCCCCCGTAGTGCACACTGTAAAGTGTTAGTTGAAGTTATTGATGTCAATGACAATGTCCCTGAAATATTGGTGACGTCACTCATGAGCCCAGTCAAAGAGGATGCTGAGATTGGGACCGTGGTCGCCTTGCTGACAGTAACTGATAAAGATGGGGGTAAAAATGGCCTCACCAACTGTAAGCTTGTTGGGTCTGTTCCTTTTAAGTTGAGATCAAACTACAAAAACTATTATTCGTTAGTGGTCGACGGGCCTCTTGACAGAGAGAGCGCTTCTCAGTACAATGTTACCATCACAGCTATGGATGAAGGGACCCCGCCTCTCTCCAGCACCAGCGTTATTACAGTACACGTTTCTGATGTAAATGACAACGCTCCTCACTTCTCAGAACCCGTGATCAATGTTTATGTGAAAGAGAACAGTCCGGTAGGAGACGTCATTTACATGATGTCTGCTTTTGACCCAGATTCAGATGAAAATACAAAGATTACTTATTCGTTATTAGATAAAAGTGTTTCAATATCATCATCTGTAAATATAAACTCGGATACTGGAGATATAATCAGTCTGCAGTCTTTTAACTATGAGGAGATCAAAACTTTCCAGTTCAAAGTTCAGGCCACAGACTCTGGTGTTCCTCCACTCAGCAGCAACGTGACTGTGAACGTTTTTATCCTGGATGAGAATGACAACAGTCCTGGGATTCTCGCGCCCTATTCTGAGCACGGCTCCGTTAACACTGAGAACGTTCCCTATTCTGCTGAAGCGGGCTACTTTGTGGCCAAGATCAGGGCTGTAGACGCCGACTCTGGCTACAATGCGCTGCTTTCTTATCACATCTCTGAGCCCAAGGGAACCAACCTCTTCCGAATTGGAACCAGCACCGGGGAACTAAGGACTAAGAGGAGAATGAGTGACAATGACCTGAAAACTCACCCGTTGGTCGTGTTGGTTTCTGATAACGGAGAACCCTCACTGTCAGCGACTGTGTCTATTGATGTAGTGGTGGTTGAAAGTACAGGTGAAATCCAGACTCAATTCAGAAATGTGCCGAGAAAGGAGGAGAACTTCTCTGATTTAAACCTGTATTTGTTGATCGCCATTGCTTCGGTGTCAGTGATATTTTTACTGAGCCTCATCAGTTTAATAGCTGTAAAATGCCACAGGACAGAGGACAGTTTCAGAAGGTACAGCGCCCCAATGATCACCACACACCCTGACGGAAGCTGGTCTTACTCTAAATCTACTCAGCAGTATGACGTGTGTTACAGCTCAGACACACTGAAGAGTGACGTGGTGGTTTTCCCTGCTCCGTATCCACCTGCAGATGCAGAACTGATCAGTATTAATGGAAATGACACGTTTAACAGGACTCAGACATTACCCCACAATGAGAAGGTAAGATCTATGGGCAATTTTTTGCTTTTGTGTCTCAAAACATTCCGTATTGTAGCAGTTTTCAAAATGACAGACATTTGGCAAAAACGTATATGGTAACATGAGGTCAGTTCGTTTATATGGTAGTAGTTTTGCTGTAATATATCGTTTGAGAACATGTGTTATATATTGGCTTGACGTCAGACGAATTCTTGTTTGGACATTGTTGTGAAATTCCGGAATCTGTCAAAGTTGCTATAATGGTTTTCAGGGGCAGAGGCCTATTTTGGTACATGATTTTCGTCGTTGAAAGTGCAATGCATTCATTCCAGGGATTTACGAAGTTTGTTTTGAAAGATGTGTATTTTTCATCTAACAATCCATCTGTATATTTTGTGATTCCGTTTCTTTTAAGACGATAATACTTGAGTTGGTTTCTTGACTGCTCGAAAGCTTTGATCATGTCCACTTTCAACTCCGCCACTTTGTACGACTACCAAGACTCATTTAAAGTGTTCCCATTGTTTGTTCCCACATCTGTACTACCTATCATGAGGACGTGTATTCGAATTGAACTATTTGATGCATGAAGGGATTGATTACTCTAACTTCCGCGGGTTACTCTAACTTCCGCGACGCATATAAGGCCCTGCCCCGCCCCCCTTTCGGAAAAGCTGACCACGACTCCATTTTGTTGATCCCTGCCTACAGACAGAAACTAAAACAAGAGGCTCCCACGCTGAGGTCTGTCCAACGCTGGTCCGACCAAGCTGACTCCACACTCCAAGACTGCTTCCATCACGTGGACTGGGAGATGTTTCGTATTGCGTCAGATAACAACATTGACGAATACGCTGATTCGGTGTGCGAGTTCATTAGAACGTGCGTTGAAGATGTCGTTCCCATAGCAACGATTAAAACATTCCCTAACCAGAAACTGTGGATTGATGGCAGCATTCGTGTGAAACTGAAAGCGCGAACCACTGCTTTTAATCAGGGCAAGGTGTCTGGTAACATGACCGAATACAAACAGTGCAGCTATTCCCTCCGCAAGGCTATCAAACAAGCTAAGCGCCAGTACAGAGACAAAGTAGAATCTCAATTCAACGGCTCAGACACAAGAGGCATGTGGCAGGGTCTACAGTCAATCACGGACTACAGGAAGAAACCCAGCCCAGTCACGGACCAGGATGTCTTGCTCCCAGGCAGACTAAATAACTTTTTTGCCCGCTTTGAGGACAATACAGTGCCACTGACACGGCCTGCAACGAAAACATGCGGTCTCTCCTTCACTGCAGCCGAGGTGAGTAAGACATTTAAACGTGTTAACCCTCGCAAGGCTGCAGGCCCAGATGGCATCCCCAGCCGCGCCCTCAGAGCATGCGCAGACCAGCTGGCCGGTGTGTTTACGGACATATTCAATCAATCCCTATACCAGTCTGCTGTTCCCACATGCTTCAAGAGGGCCACCATTGTTCCTGTTCCCAAGAAAGCTAAGGTAACTGAGCTAAATGACTACCGCCCCGTAGCACTCACATCCGTCATCATGAAGTGCTTTGAGAGACTAGTCAAGGACCATATCACCTCCACCCTACCTGACACCCTAGACCCACTCCAATTTGCTTACCGCCCAAATAGGTCCACAGACGATGCAATCTCAACCACACTGCACACTGCCCTAACCCATCTGGACAAGAGGAATACCTATGTGAGAATGCTGTTCATCGACTACAGCTCGGCATTCAACACCATAGTACCCTCCAAGCTCGTCATCAAGCTCGAGACCCTGGGTCTCGACCCCGCCCTGTGCAACTGGGTACTGGACTTCCTGACGGGCCGCCCCCAGGTGGTGAGGGTAGGCAACAACATCTCCTCCCCGCTGATCCTCAACACTGGGGCCCCACAAGGTTGCGTTCTGAGCCCTCTCCTGTACTCCCTGTTCACCCACGACTGCGTGGCCACGCACGCCTCCAACTCAATCATCAAGTTTGCGGACGACACAACAGTGGTAGGCTTGATTACCAACAACGATGAGACGGCCTACAGGGAGGAGGTGAGGGCCCTCGGAGTGTGGTGTCAGGAAAACAACCTCACACTCAACGTCAACAAAACTAAGGAGATGATTGTGGACTTCAGGAAACAGCAGAGGGAACACCCCCCTATCCACATCGATGGAACAGTAGTGGAGAGGGTAGCAAGTTTTAAGTTCCTCGGCATACACATCACAGACAAACTGAATTGGTCCACTCACACAGACAGCATCGTGAAGAAGGCGCAGCAGCGCCTCTTCAAC
This sequence comes from Oncorhynchus clarkii lewisi, assembly GCF_045791955.1. Classification (NCBI taxonomy): domain Eukaryota; kingdom Metazoa; phylum Chordata; class Actinopteri; order Salmoniformes; family Salmonidae; genus Oncorhynchus; species Oncorhynchus clarkii. Next base: position 26,715,808 of record NC_092177.1, on the reverse strand, counting down.
CTCAGGAGGCTGAAGAAATTCGGCTTGTCACCAAAAGCACTCACAAACTTCTACAGATGCACAATCGAGAGCATCCTGGCGGGCTGTATCACCGCCTGGTATGGCAACTGCACCGCCCTCAACCGTAAGGCTCTCCAGAGGGTAGTGAGGTCTGCACAACGCATCACCGGGGGCAAACTACCTGCCCTCCAGGACACCTACACCACCCGATGTCACAGGAAGGCCATAAAGATCATCAAGGACATCAACCACCCGAGCCACTGCCTGTTCACCCCGCTATCATCCAGAAGGCGAGGTCAGTACAGGTGCATCAAAGCTGGGACCGAGAGACTGAAAAACAGCTTCTATCTCAAGGCCATCAGACTGTTAAACAGCCACCACTAACACTGAGTGGCTGCTGCCAACACACTGACACTGACTCAACTCCAGCCACTTTAATAATGGGAATTGATGGGAAATGATGTAAATATATCACTAGCCACTTTAAACAATGCTACCTTATATAAATGTTACTTACCCTACATTATTCATCTCATATGCATACGTATATACTGTACTCTATATCATCGACGGTATCCTTATGTAATACATGTATCACTAGCCACATTATACTATACTATGCCACTTTGTTTACATACTCATCTCATTTGTACATACTGTACCCGATACCATCTACTGTATCTTGCCTATGCTGCTCTGTACCATCACTCATTCATATATCCTTATGTACATATTCTTTATCCCCTTACACTGTGTACAAGACAGTAGTTTTGGAATTGTTAGTTAGATTACTTGTTATTACTGCATTGTCGGAACTAGAAGCACAAGCATTTCGCTACACTCGCATTAACATCTGCTAACCATGTGTATGTGACAAATAAAATTTGATTTGATTTGATTTGATTTGATTTGATTTGATTAACATTTGAGTCAACGTTGCTCGCTGGTTTCTCCCAGTTATCTTTTAACATGTGGTTACTATCGCAATAAGTCATACTATGGTATATAAAATGAAACGAAAATAAATCAATAGTAGCACACGGTGTCGCTATAGACCACAGATCGGAGAGAAGTCATTAATATCCTAAGACTCTAATTCTCTCTCTCTCAAAAAAAAACCCAACTGCGTCAGTCACCAGTCTCGAGCGTATTGTGAAGAGAAACTCTCGAATGGTGGTGAGACGGAGAGGGCTGGGCTGTACAGGATCTCTGACATATAACGGAATATTCGAGTTTTCATGGGTACAAAACCATTACTTGGGTTCAGTTGTTTTGCCCCATTAACGATGGGTTGTCGAAGACAAAGAGAACGTGTTTGGATTCAGTGCGTCGCGTTGCTTAGTTTATTTGACTGGTCTGCAGCGCAGATCTCTTACTCCGTTTCAGAGGAGGTGGACAAAGGCACGTTTGTGGGGAATCTCGCTAAGGATTTAAACCTTAATGTTCAGGAACTGGAGTCGAGGGGTCTAAGGATTGTATCAGGACATAATAAGAGATATTTCGAGGCAAATATGAAGACAGGAATTATGTTCGTTGAGGAGAGGATAGATAGAGAGGAGCTTTGTCCAAATACGGTGAAGTGCTCCTTAAATATAGAAGCCATATTGAGCCATCCTACCCAGCTCCACCGGGTTGAAATTGATATTTTAGACATAAATGATAATGTACCATCTTTCCTCGAAAGAATACATGTACTTAATATCACCGAGGCGGCATTTCCTGGTGAGCGATATCCACTACCGATAGCGAATGACGCAGATACGGGCAGTAACTCGGCAAACAGCTACAAGCTGAGCCCAAATGAACACTTCTCCCTGGATGTACAGAGCGGTGGAGAGCAGAGTGTGTCTGCTGAGTTAGTTCTACAGAAAGCTTTAGACCGAGAGAAACAGCCCGTTATCCAGCTCACACTGACCGCTGTAGATGGAGGAAAACCTCCAAGATCCGGGACATTACTGATCACAGTAAATGTGGAAGACGTTAATGATAATGCACCTTCATTTAGCAAATCACTTTATAAGGTTAGCGTTCCTGAAAACGTTTCATCTGGTACAGCAATAATAACTCTCACCGCGACGGATCTTGACGAGGGCGTAAATGGCGAGATTATGTACTCTCTAATAGGTCGAGGTAGTTTAAGCCACTCAGATACATTTGCTATAAATTCAGATACAGGCATAATTACTGTTAAGAAAACTATGGACCATGAGGTAACTGCCGCCTATGAAATTCGGGCTGAGGCGATGGACCGAGGGCACTCCTCACGGAAAACGTATTGCAAAGTGTTAGTAGAAGTTATTGATGTCAATGACAATGTCCCTGAAATATCAGTGACGTCCCTCATGAGCCCAGTCAAAGAGGATGATGAGATAGGGACAGTGGTTGCCTTGGTGACAGTAACTGATAAAGACGGAGGTAAGAACGGACTCACTAACTGTAATATTATTGGGTCTGTCCCATTCAAATTGAAATCGAACTACAAAAACTATTATTCGTTAGTGGTCGACGGGCCTCTTGACAGAGAAAGCGCTTCTCAGTACAATGTCACCATCACAGCTACAGATGAAGGGGCCCCGCCTCTCTCCAGCACCAGCGTTATTACTGTACACGTTTCTGATGTAAATGACAACGCTCCTCGCTTCTCAGAACCCGTGATTAATGTTTATGTGAAAGAGAACAGTCCGGTAGGAGACGTCATTTACATGATGTCTGCTTTTGACCCAGATTCAGATGAAAATACAAAGATGACGTATTCGTTATTAGATAAAAGTGTTTCAATATCATCATCTGTAAATATAAACTCGGATACTGGAGATATAATCAGTCTGCAGTCTTTTAACTATGAGGAGATCAAAACTTTCCAGTTCAAAGTTCAGGCCACAGACTCTGGTGTTCCTCCACTCAGCAGCAACGTGACTGTGAACGTTTTTATCCTGGATGAGAATGACAACAGTCCTGGGATTCTCGCGCCCTATTCTGAACACGGCTCCGTTAACACTGAGAACGTTCCCTATTCTGCTGAAGCGGGCTACTTTGTGGCCAAGATCAGGGCTGTAGACGCCGACTCTGGCTACAATGCGCTGCTTTCTTATCACATCTCTGAGCCCAAGGGAACCAACCTTTTCCGAATCGGAACCAGCACCGGGGAACTAAGGACTAAGAGGAGAATGAGTGACAATGACCTGAAAACTCACCCGTTGGTCGTGTTGGTTTCTGATAACGGAGAACCCTCACTGTCAGCGACTGTGTCTATTGATGTAGTGGTGGTTGAAAGTACAGGTGAAATCCAGACTCAATTCAGAAATGTGCCGAGAAAGGAGGAGAACTTCTCTCATCTAAACCTGTATTTGTTGATCGCCATTGCCTCGGTGTCAGTGATATTTTTACTGAGCCTCATCAGTTTAATAGCTGTAAAACGCCACAGGACAGAGGACAGTTTCAGAAGGTACAGCGCCCCAATGATCACCACACACCCTGACGGAAGCTGGTCTTACTCTAAATCTACTCAGCAGTATGACGTGTGTTTCAGCTCAGACACACTGAAGAGTGACGTGGTGGTTTTCCCTGCTCCGTATCCACCTGCAGATGCAGAACTGATCAGTATTAATGGAAATGACACGTTTAACAGGACTCAGACATTACCCAACAAAGATGAGGTAAGGTCTAAATGGTCCTATTTTCTATAAAATTGTTCAGCATCTATATTCATCTATTGAACGCCTTGCATTCAAATAATATGCATTGCTCAGTTTCTCTTACTTTGAAATCAGACATCCGAAGGGTAGTCACATTGGATGTGTTTTATCTCTGCCTATTGCCTACTGCAGGGATCATCAACTAGATTCAGCCTCTGGATGATTTTGTTTCTTGATCGGACGATTTGGTCCGGTTCAAAATGAAGCAATAAGGCCTGAGGGGTGTGGTAGGTCAACATACCAAGGCTAAGGTTAGTTCTTATGCAAGACCCAACGCTAAGTGCCTGGATACAGCCCTTAGCCATGGTATATTGGCCATGTACCACAGCCCCCCAAGGTGCCGTATTGCTTTTAGAAACTGGTTACCAATGTAATTAGAGCAGTAAAAAAATTAAAAAATGTCATACCCGTGGTAGTACACGGACTGATATACCACGGCCGTCAGCCAATCAGTATTCAGGGCTTGAACCAGCCATTTATGATTGCAAATAATTTGTAGATTTCAGATTGACTGCAAGTAGCCCAAACAGATATAATGTTTGACTAAAACATAATAATTTCAAACCTTGCTTACATTTGTATGCGGTCACGTCTCTCTATTATGTGTGGGAATACTTGGGAACAGATTTCTTCAATTAAAATCACTTGGAGCTCATTTCCTGTCGTTAGTCTTTTGTGTCCAACAATGAAATTGTGAAGAAAAAAGAAAAGCTCAGAAAACTTGAGGGGACAACTAAAACCAACAGTTGGGGTACCCTGGCCTACAGGCTTGATAGAGCGAGTGTTGCTGTCCATGGTTCTGAAAGCGAGCTAAACTTCAAATCTGAAGATTCGCACCTGGTGTTTAATGCGCTATAACGCACGAATGGACTTCTATGACGCTGTACAATAGTGTTGTGCTTCAGGAATGTTTTAATATGTCACATCCCAGGAAAGTTGTATGTAGACTATTTATAAAAAATAGCCAGGAAGGTTTACAACGAATGGATAAATATACAGTTGCATCATGTTGTAGCTTGATCTTATAGGCTAAACAATTGCCATTGACATTGTAAGCTTACAAGTAGACACGGTTGAAATTGATAAATATACAGCACGGACCGTGCTGTATATTTATCAATTTCAACCGTGTCTACTTGTTTCCAAAGCTGTAATCTTACTTAGTGCTGTCCATGGTGCTGCAACCGTTCTTGCTCATTGCTGATGAGAGGCATTGTTCTTTATAGATGAATACCTGTCACTGGTGTAATGCAATAGATGCAAAGTGGAATTTACGTTAGAGAAAAGTATTTCAGTAATCTTGACAGTATCACACGATTAACCCTTTGAGCTTTGCATGTCAATGTCCATTTTGCGTCTTCACTCGTCCTTGATTGTAAGGGCTTCTTCTGTCATTGTTATCAGAACATGACAATCTGAATATTTATTTCATTAGATTAGGTTGACATTTCTTCACCTACGTTCCCTGTGTTTCGCATTGAATAGAACGTTTTCCCGTTTAACACACAGGCATTTTGGGTAGTGAATATCCAACACGATGTGGTCTACTGGAGTTTGTCTCAGTATTCTAACAAGTGAAATAGTACACATTCTTATTTTACATGAGTATGATAGACTAAGTACAACATTACACATGGTGTCGCTGTAGACCACAGAAATGAATGCAGCCGCTTATATTCTGTGACTCCTCCTCTCTGAATGAGAAAAAGACTAGCGTCATCAGTCCCGAGATCTTTGTCAAAAAACACTCGATTGGTGGTGAGACGGAAATGGCTGGGCTGTTCACGGTCTCTATAAAGGATTTTTTAGGGTTCAATGATATGTGACTATTTACTATTGGATTTATTCATCTTGTACAAGCAGCGATGGGTCGTCGAAGACAAAGGGAACGTGTTTGGATTCAGTGCGTCGCGTTGCTTTGTTTATTTGACTGGTCTGCAGCGCAGATCTCTTACTCCGTTTCAGAGGAGGTGGACAAAGGCACTTTTGTGGGGAATCTCGCTAAGGATTTAAACCTTAATGTTCAGGAACTGGAGTCGAGGGGTCTAAGGATTGTATCAGGACATAGTAAGAGGTATTTTGAGGCAAATTTGAAAACAGGGATTCTGTATGTAAACGAGAGGATAGACAGAGAGGAGCTTTGTCCGAATACGGTGAAGTGCTCTTTAAACATACAAGCCGTACTGAGCCACCCTATGCTTCTCCACCGTATTGATGTGACTATTTTAGACATCAATGACAATGCACCATCATTCCTCGAGAAATTGCATATACTCAACATAGCTGAGTCTTCCTTTCCCGGTGAGCGATATCCACTACCGATAGCGAATGACGCAGATACGGGCAGTAACTCGGTAAACAGCTACAAGCTGAGCCCGAATGAACACTTCTCCCTGGATGTACAGAGCGGTGGAGAGCAGAGTGTGTCTGCTGAGTTAGTGCTGCAGAAAGCCTTAGACCGAGAGAAACAGCCCGTTATCCAGCTCACACTGACCGCCATAGATGGAGGAAAACCCCCTAGATCAGGGACGTTACTTATAATTATCAATGTGCAAGACGTTAACGATAATATTCCAGTTTTTAACAAACAGCTGTACAAATTTCGTGTTACTGAGAACGTGCGATTTGGTACTATTATTGCAGCACTCAATGCCTCAGATTTAGATGAGGGAATTAACAGTGAAATAGAATATTCTCTTATTGGTCGCGGGAGTTTAAACCTCCCCGATGTTTTTACTGTTAACTCTGAAACTGGAGAAGTTACCGTGAAGGGGAATATAGATTACGAGATTAACTCCGCTTTTGAGATTCGTATTCAAGCTAAAGACAAAGGCACTCCGCCTCGTAGCACCCACTGTAAAGTATTAGTTGAGGTTATTGATGTCAATGACAATTCTCCAGAAATCTCAGTAACGTCACTCATGAGTCCAGTGAAAGAGGATGCTGAGACAGGGACAGTGGTCGCCTTAGTGACAGTGACAGATAAAGATAGTAGTAAAAATGGCATCACCAACTGTAAACTTACTGGGTCTGTTCCTTTTAAACTGAAGTCGAACTATAAAAACGATTATTCTTTAGTGGTTGACGGGCCTCTTGACAGAGAAAGCGCTTTTCAGTACAATGTCACTATCACGGCTACGGATGAAGGGACCCCGCCTCTCTCCAGCACCAGCGTTATTACTGTACACGTTTCTGATGTAAATGACAACGCTCCTCGTTTCTCAGAACCCGTGATCAATGTTTATGTGAAAGAGAACAGTCCGGTAGGAGACTTAATTTATACAATTTATGCATTTGATACAGATTCAGAGGAAAACTCAAAGATTGGGTATGCATTATTAGATAAAAGTAATTCAATATCATCATCCGTAAATATAAACTCGGATACTGGAGATATAATCAGTCTGCAGTCTTTTAACTATGAGGAGATCAAAACTTTCCAGTTTAAAGTTCAGGCCACAGACTCTGGTGTTCCTCCACTCAGCAGCAACGTGACTGTGAACGTTTTTATCCTGGATGAGAATGACAACAGTCCTGGGATTCTCGCGCCCTATTCTGAGCACGGCTCCGTTAACACTGAGAACGTCCCCTATTCTGCTGAAGCGGGCTACTTTGTGGCCAAGATCAGGGCTGTAGACGACGACTCTGGGTACAATGCGCTGCTTTCTTATCACATCTCTGAGCCCAAGGGAACCAACCTCTTCCGAATCGGAACCAGCACCGGGGAACTAAGGACTAAGAGGAGAATGAGTGACAATGACCTGAAAACTCACCCGTTGGTCGTGTTGGTTTCTGATAACGGAGAACCCTCACTGTCAGCGACTGTGTCTATTGATGTAGTGGTGGTTGAAAGTACAGGTGAAATCCAGACTCAATTCAGAAATGTGCCGAGAAAGGAGGAGAACTTCTCTGATCTAAACCTGTATTTGTTGATCGCCATTGCCTCGGTGTCAGTGATATTTTTACTGAGCCTCATCAGTTTAATAGCTGTAAAATGCCACAGGACAGAGGACAGTTTCAGAAGGTACAGCGCCCCAATGATCACCACACACCCTGACGGAAGCTGGTCTTACTCTAAATCTACTCAGCAGTATGACGTGTGTTTCAGCTCAGACACACTGAAGAGTGACGTAGTGGTTTTCCCCGCTCCGTATCCACCTGCAGATGCAGAACTGATCAGTATTAATGGAAATGACACGTTTAACAGAACACAAACATTACCCAACAATGAGAAGGTAAGATCTATACATAACTGGGCCGATTTTGCTTTTGAATGATCAATGTATTACTCTTTTGAACTTGCAGTCAAATAATATTGTTTTCTAAGTTCATCTTACTTTAAAAAAGTCCCTCTACTCGAGAGTTGTCAGGTTGCCTTTGTTTTGCACTGTGCGCATGGCCTCCTTGTCTAACTGAACGAGTGTTGCTGTCCATGGTTCGAAAGCGGGCTAAACTTCAGAGCTGAAGGATTCGCGCCAAGCGTTCAATGCTCTTTGACCCTCACACCTCAACTCTGAAACTCGAAGCATGTTCCACTGTATTTTTTCATTGTTTCATTGTTCCCCTCTAATCAGACTGTTTTAGACCTGGGTTCACCAGATGTGTGCAATTTATTATCAGGTAGAACAGAAACCCAGCATGCTCCGAACACCGGGTAAGTGTTGAATACCCCTGCTTTATGACATATGAATGGCTTTCTGTGACGCTGTGGTAGGGAATGGTAGTAAGTATAGTGTTGTGATAAAATAGGCAGAACCTTCTACGACGTATAGGAAATACACATCCATCATGTTACAGATTAATAATATAGGCTACTCAATTACCCGTAACATTGTCAGTTTAAAAGGTGCATACTTTATCTTCATCCATTTCAACAGTAAATATTTATTTCCAAAGTTCTACGTTGAGGAAGTGGGGAAATCTTACCTTGTGCTGTCCATGGTGCTGAACCCATTATTGCTCTCTGCTGGCGGTGAGGGTGGGCAGGCAGTGTTATTTTTAGATTAATACTTGTCACTGGTGTAATGAAAAAGATCCAACGTGGACGTTACCTTTTGATAATTGTGTATTTGCCGTCTTGACTGTATCACACTGTTAACTCCTTGAGCTTTGTACAACAGTGTGTGTCTTTGTTATGGCTTTTGTCATTGTTATCAAAACATGACTATCTGAAAATCTATTTAGTTATGTTAGGTTGACATCTCTTCAGCTACTTTCCCTGTGTTTTGCATTGAATACAATGGTTGTTCTTTCGAATGCACAGGCATTCCCCAACATGATGTGGTCTCCTGCAGTTTCTCAGAAATTCTAACAAGTCAAATAATCAGCCTGGTTACTAGAAACCCACATCGATAATATACACCCGTATTTTACGTTAGTCTTATAGACTATGTACAACATTAGCACATGGTGTCGCTATAGACCACGGAAATGAATGTAGTCGCCGATATTCTATGACTCCTCCTCTCTAAATGAGATAGAGACGAGTGTCACCAGTCCAGACCGCTTTGTGAAGGGAAACACTCGAATAGTGGTGAGACGGAGAGGGCTGGGCAGGAGGCTAGTACAGGATTTATCTTACAGATTTTGTAGGCTTGATGGATATTTGAATATATTCTACTTGAATAATTCGTTTCTTTATACAAGCAGCGATGGTTCGTCGAAGACAAAGAGAACGTGTTTGGATTCAGTGCGTCGCGTTGCTTAGTTTATTTAACTGGTCTGCAGCGCAGATCTCTTACTCCGTTTCAGAGGAGGTGGACAAAGGCACGTTTGTGGGGAATCTCGCTAAGGATTTGAACCTTAATGTTCAGGAACTGGAGTCGAGGGGTTTAAGGATTGTATCAGGACATAGTAAGAGGTATTTTGAGGCGAATTTGAAAACGGGGATTCTGTACGTTAACGAGAGGATAGACCGAGAGGAGCTTTGTCCGATTACGGTAAAGTGCTCTTTAAACATACAGGCCATATTGAATGATCCTATGCAGCTCCACCGAATACAGGTGCATATTTTAGATACAAATGACAATTCACCGATCTTCCTTGAACAATATCACACGTTTAACATTTCGGAATTATCTTCACCTGGAGATAGATATCCTTTACCGATAGGTAACGACGCAGATACGGGAAGCAACTCGGTAAATAGCTACAAGCTGAACCCGAATGAACACTTCTCCCTGGATGTACAGAGCGGTGGAGAGCAGAGTGTTTCTGCTGAGTTAGTGCTGCAGAAAGCTTTAGACCGAGAGAAACAGCCCGTTATCCAGCTCACACTGACCGCTGTAGATGGAGGAAAACCTCCTAGATCCGGGACTTCACAGATCATTGTTAACGTAATAGATGTCAATGATAACACGCCAACATTTGCTAAACCCCTTTACAAGGTCCGTGTTAATGAAAACGTATCTTTAGGGACAAAAATATTAAAGCTGGAAGCTACAGATTTAGACCAGGGTGTGAATAGTGAACTTGTTTATTCATTTAGCAAACGTGGTAGTGTTTACTCGGCCGATGTGTTTTCTATAGATCAACAAAGTGGCGAAATTACTGTAAAATCTAAATTGGATCATGAACAAAACGCAGCATATGAGCTACGTGTGCAAGCTACGGACCAAGGTCATTCACCTCGTAGTGGTTATTCTAAGGTGTTAGTTGAAGTTATTGATGTCAATGATAATGTTCCTGCGGTGTCCGTGACGTCACTCATGAGCCCTATCAAGGAGGATGCTGAGATAGGGACAGTGGTCGCCTTGGTGACAGTAACTGATATAGACGGAGGTAAAAACGGACTTACAAACTGTAAGATTGCTGGGTCTGTTCCTTTTAAACTAAAGTCAAACTACAAAAACGATTATTCCTTAGTGGTCGACGGGCCTCTTGACAGAGAAAGCGCTTCTCAGTACAATGTCACCATCACAGCTACGGATGAAGGGACCCCGCCTCTCTCCAGCACCAGCGTTATTACTGTACACGTTTCTGATGTGAATGACAACGCTCCTCGCTTCTCAGAACCCGTGATTAATGTTTATGTGAAAGAGAACAGTCCGGTAGGAGACGTCATTTGTACGATGTCTGTTTTTGACCCAGATTCAGATGAAAATGCAAAGATGACGTATTCATTATTAGAAACACGCGTTCCAATATCATCATCCGTAAATATTAACTCTGATACTGGAGATATAATCAGTCTGCAGTCTTTTAACTGTGAGGAGATCAAAACTTTCCAGTTTAAAGTTCAGGCCACAGACTCTGGTGTTCCTCCACTCAGCAGCAACGTGACTGTGAACGTTTTTATCTTGGATGAGAATGACAACAATCCTGGGATTCTCGCGCCCTATTCTGAACACGGCTCCGTTACCACTGAGAACGTTCCCTATTCTGCTGAAGCGGGCTACTTTGTGGCCAAGATCAGGGCTGTAGACGCCGACTCTGGCTACAATGCGCTGCTTTCTTATCACATCTCTGAGCCCAAGGGAACCAACCTCTTCCGAATCGGAACCAGCACCGGGGAACTAAGGACTAAGAGGAGAATGAGTGACAATGACCTGAAAACTCACCCGTTGGTCGTGTTGGTTTCTGATAACGGAGAACCCTCACTGTCAGCGACTGTGTCTATTGATGTAGTGGTGGTTGAAAGTACAGGTGAAATCCAGACTCAATTCAGAAATGTGCCGAGAAAGGAGGAGAACTTCTCTGATTTAAACCTGTATTTGTTGATCGCCATTGCCTCGGTGTCAGTGATATTTTTACTGAGCCTCATCAGTTTAATAGCTGTAAAATGCCTCAGGACAGACGACAGTTTCAGAAGATACAGCGCCCCAATGATCACCACACACCCTGACGGAAGCTGGTCTTACTCTAAATCTACTCAGCAGTATGACGTGTGTTACAGCTCAGACACACTGAAGAGTGACGTAGTGGTTTTCCCCGCTCCGTATCCACCTGCAGATGCAGAACTGATCAGTATTAACGGAAATGACACGTTTAACAGGACTCAGACATTACCCAACAAAGAGGAGGTAAGATAAGATCTATAGTTTCACTTAAACCAGAAATCCATCCTTTAATTAGCCTTTTTTGTTGCTTTGTTGTTTTTCTCAATGTCTTTGGATGAACTTGAACTTTTCTTCTCTTTCTCATTTGCATGTTCAATTAAATAATAGCTGGTTCAAGTTGGAAAAAGGCCGTACACTTTTGCTCGCTGTCAAGATAAACATATAGGCACTGCCCATGGTTCTGAAATCTGTCACCGTCTTGGCTACCTGTTTTTGCCTGCTGTTTCACGTAATGCACTGGATACGCTTTTTTTTGCCCTGACTATGTTTTGTTGCGTTTCATATGAAACATCACATACAGTGCCTTGCGAAAGTATTCGGCCCCCTTGAACTTTGCGACTTTTTGCCACATTTCAGGCTTCAAACATAAAGATATAAAACTGTATTTTTTGTGAAGAATCAACAACAAGTGGGACACAATCATGAAGTGGAACGACATTTATTGGATATTTCAAACTTTTTTAACAAATCAAAAACTGAAAAATTGGGCGTGCAAAATTATTCAGCCCCCTTAAGTTAATACTTTGTAGCGCCACCTTTTGCTGTGATTACAGCTGTAAGTCGCTTGGGGTATGTCTCTATCAGTTTTGCACATCGAGAGACTGACATTTTTTCCCATTCCTCCTTGCAAAACAGCTCGAGCTCAGTGAGGTTGGATGGAGAGCATTTGTGAACAACAGTTTTCAGTTCTTTCCACAGATTCTCGATTGGATTCAGGTCTGGACTTTGACTTGGCCATTCTAACACCTGGATATGTTTATTTTTGAACCATTCCATTGTAGATTTTGCTTTATGTTTTGGATCATTGTCTTGTTGGAAGACACATCTCCTTCCCAGTCTCAGGTCTTTTGCAGACTCCATCAGGTTTTCTTCCAGAATGGTCCTGTATTTGGCTCCATCCATCTTCCCATCAATTTTAACCATCTTCCCTGTCCCTGCTGAAGAAAAGCAGGCCCAAACCATGATGCTGCCACCACCATGTTTGACAGTGGGGTTAGTGTGTTCAGCTGTGTTGCTTTTACGCCAAACATAACGTTTTGCATTGTTGCCAAAAAGTTCAATTTTGGTTTCATCTGACCAGAGCACCTTCTTCCACATGTTTGGTGTGTCTCCCAGGTGGCTTGTGGCAAACTTTAAACGACACTTTTTATGGATATCTTTAAGAAATGTCTTTCTTCTTGCCACTCTTCCATAAAGGCCAGATTTGTGCAATATACGACTGATTGTTGTCCTATGGACAGAGTCTCCCACCTCAGCTGTAGATCTCTGCAGTTCATCCAGAGTGATCATGGGCCTCTTGGCTGCATCTCTGATCAGTCTTCTCCTTGTATGAGCTGAAAGTTTAGAGGGACGGCCAGGTCTTGGTAGATTTGCAGTGGTCTGATACTCCTTCCATTTCAATATTATCGCTTGCACAGTGCTCCTTGGGATGTTTAAAGCTTGGGAAATCTTTTTGTATCCAAATCTGTGTTTAAACTTCTTCACAACAGTATCTCGGACCTGCCTGGTGTGTTCCTTGTTCTTCATGATGCTCTCTGCGCTTTTAACGGACCTCTGAGACTATCACAGTGCAGGTGCATTTATACAGAGACTTGATTACACACAGGTGGATTGTATTTATCATCATTAGTCATTTAGGTCAACATTGGATCATTCAGAGATCCTCACTGAACTTCTGGAGAGAGTTTGCTGCACTGAAAGTAAAGGGGCTGAATAATTTTGCACGCCCAATTTTTCAGTTTTTGATTTGTTAAAAACGTTTGAAATATCCAATAAATGTCGTTCCACTTCATGATTGTGTCCCACTTGTTGTTGATTCTTCACAAAAAAATACAGTTTTATATCTTTATGTTTGAAGCCTGAAATGTGGCAAAAGGTCGCAAAGTTCAAGGGGGCCGAATACTTTCGCAAGGCACTGTACATGCTGCTCAGAAGTGATGGTCGTCATGCTTCTATTTACTATTTTTCTATTGAATTATATCTGTATTTCTCCTTTGAACTCCTAGCAGTAAAATCATATTATTTTATAATTTACTCTTTCCTTGAAAACAGCCCCCCACTCGAGATTTGTTACATTGGATTTGTTTTGACCAGTGCGTTTGGCCTCCTGGCTTGATTGAGCTAGTGTTGCTGTCCATGGTTCTGAAAAGGCTCTACACTTCAGTGCTTAATCTTCGCGCCAAACGTTCAAGGTGTAAATTACTTCCTGCTACACTGTACAATAGTGTTGCGCTTCACGAATGTGTTGATGTGTCAAATCCCAACAAAGTTGTACATATATTAGGTATTGTGAGTAAATAGGCACGAAAGGTTACAACGCATGGGAAATATACATATACGTCGTGTTTCAGATTGATGATAGACTGCACAATTGCCATTGACATTTAAGCGCCTATAGATGCATACTGTAACTGTATCCATTTCAACCCTGTCAAAAGGTTTGTTCAGCATGCGTGAACGCTTATCAAGTGCTGTCTATGTTGCTGAAACCGTTCTCGCTCTCTGCTGATGAACGTTAATTTTAGATTGATAGGCCAGCACGTTGCTGTGTGTGATCAATGTCTCCTGTTTGTTTTATTCATTGATTCTTATAGATTCTGCTATTGTTATCCGAAGATGACACTAGATGACACGTTTTTCATTACATGAGGTTGATTTACTTTTCTTATGTTTTCCATTTTTTTTTCATTTAACAGAACAGTTTGACTTTTACATACATAGGCATTTCTGTGAGTGAATGATCAACACGAGGTTGTCTACTTCAGGTTATCTCAGTATTGTAAAAAAAAAAAAAAAAAACTGTAAAAATATACATTGTAATGTAAAGAATAAAATATGTATAAAAGTAACACACGGTGTCACTATGGACCATAAATGGGAGAGATGTTATCGAGATACTTGTAACTCCTCCTCCCTGAATGAAAAAGAGTCGAGCGCCACCAGTCTCGAGCGAATTGTGAAGCGATGAACTCGAATGGTAGTGAGACGGAGAGGGCTGGGGCTGTACAGGATCTCTGACATATAACGGAATATTCGAGAGTTTTAATGGGTACTTGACCATTACTTGGATTCAGTTATTTTGCGCAAGCAGCGATGGGTTGTCGAAGACAAAGAGAACGCGTTTGGATTCAGTGCGTCGTGTTGCTTTGTTTATTTGACTGGTCTGCAGCACAGATCTCTTACTCCGTTTCAGAGGAGGTGGACAAAGGCACTTTTGTGGGGAATCTCGCTAAGGATTTAAATCTTAATGTTCAGGAACTGGAGTCGAGGGGTCTAAGGATTGCATTCGGTCAGAGTAAGAGATTTGTCGAGGCTAATTTGAAAACAGGAATTCTGTACGTTAACGAGAGGATAGACAGAGAGGAGCTTTGTCCGAATACGGCAAAGTGCTCCTTAAATATAGAAGCCATATTGAGCCATCCTATGCTTATTCACCGTATTGAAATACACATATTAGACATCAATGATAATGCACCTACATTTCTAGAAAGCTTTCATATAGTTAACATATCAGAGTCTTCCTCCTCTGGAGAGAGATATCCTTTACCGATTGCCAATGACGCAGATACGGGCAGTAACTCGGTAAACGGCTACAAGCTGAACCCGAATGAACACTTCTCCCTGGATGTACAGAGCGGTGGAGAGCAGAGTGTGTCTGCTGAGTTAGTTCTGCAGAAAGCTTTAGACCGAGAGAAACAGCCCGTTATCCAGCTCACACTGACCGCTGTAGATGGAGGAAAACCTCCCAGATCCGGGACTTCACAGATCGTTGTTAACTTAATTGATGTCAATGATAACTCGCCAACATTTACTAAACCACTTTACAAGGTCCGTGTTCATGAAAATGTATCTTTGGGGACGACAATATTGAAGCTAGAGGCTACGGATTTAGATGAAGGTACACATGCTGACATTGCATATAGCTTCATGAAACGTGGAAATGTAAATTCTGCAGATGATTTTTCAATAGATTCACAAAGTGGTGAAATTACTGTTAAACGGAAATTGGATCATGAAGAAAATGCTGCATATGAAATTAGAGTTCAGGCGACGGACCAAGGTTCCTCGCCTCGCAGTGGTTACTCTAAAGTGTTAGTAGAAGTTATTGATGTCAATGACAATGCTCCTGAAATCGCAGTAACATCACTTATGAGTCCAGTAAAAGAGGATGCTGAGATAGGGACCGTGGTCGCCTTGGTAACAGTAACTGATAAAGACGGAGGTAATAACGGACTTACACATTTTATAGTTGCGGGGTCTGTCCCCTTTAAACTAAAGTCAAACTATAAAAACTATTATACATTAGTGGTTGATGGGCCTCTGGACAGAGAGATTGCTTCTCAGTATAATGTCACTATCACAGCTACGGATGAAGGGACCCCGCCTCTCTCCAGCACCAGCGATATTACAATACATGTTTCTGATGTAAATGACAACGCGCCTCTCTTCTCAGAACCCGTGATCAATGTTTATGTGAAAGAGAACAGTCCGGTAGGAGACGTCATTTTTACGATTTCAGCTATTGATCGAGATTCCGAAAAAAACTCAAAGATTACATATACATTATTAGATAAAAGGGTTCCAATATCATCTGTAAATATAAACTCAGATACTGGAGATATAATCAGTCTGCAGTCTTTTAACTACGAGGAGATCAAAACTTTCCAGTTTAAAGTTCAGGCCACAGACTCTGGTGTTCCTCCACTCAGCAGCAACGTGACTGTGAACGTTTTTATCATGGATGAGAATGACAACAGTCCTGGGATTCTCGCGCCCTATTCTGAACACGGCTCCGTTAACACTGAAAACGTCCCCTATTCTGCTGAAGCGGGCTACTTTGTGGCCAAGATCAGGGCTGTAGACGCCGACTCTGGCTACAATGCGCTGCTTTCTTATCACATCTCTGAGCCCAAGGGAACCAACCTCTTCCGAATCGGAACCAGCACCGGGGAACTGAGGACTAAGAGGAGAATGAGTGACAATGACCTGAAAACTCACCCGTTGGTCGTGTTGGTTTCTGATAACGGAGAACCCTCACTGTCAGCGACTGTGTCTATTGATGTAGTGGTGGTTGAAAGTACAGGTGAAATCCAGACTCAATTCCGAAATGTGCCGAGAAAGGAGGAGAACTTCTCTGATCTAAACCTGTATTTGTTGATCGCCATTGCCTCGGTGTCAGTGATATTTTTACTGAGCCTCATCAGTTTAATAGCTGTAAAATGCCACAGGACAGACGACAATTTCAGAAGGTACAGCGCCCCAGTGATCACCACACACCCTGACGGAAGCTGGTCTTACTCTAAATCTACTCAGCAGTATGACGTGTGTTTCAGCTCAGACACACTGAAGAGTGACGTGGTGGTTTTCCCCGCTCCGTATCCACCTGCAGATGCAGAACTGATCAGTATTAATGGAAATGACACGTTTAACAGGACTCAGACATTACCCCACAATGAGAAGGTAAGAAGTACAGTTCAGTGAACGAAATGTGTGCCGTGATGATTGCATTATATGTCTTCTATAGGTCCTTATGACATTGTTATTTTCTTTTTTTTCACTCATTTAATTGATCATTAAAATGCTGTACATTTCAAAGTTTTCACCGGCTGACTATTTGCGTGCGGTGAAAAAGATGCAGGCGTTGCTGTTCATGGTTCTGAAATGCACCGCGTACTTTAAATTGTAGGCCTATGAACATTGTAAAGTGTTGGTGTATGTTTAGTACAGACCCTAATCATGTTGGTCAGCACTCACCAAGGTCATAATTTGGTCATCTTGTGGTCACTAACTTTTTGGGCGGAGTTTACTGTGTTTGGTCTCCACTTCCACAGAAATGTTTGATTGTTTAATATATCCACACGGTATCGCTATCCTCTCACGCAGTGTAAATCCTCGCTCGCCGTGCGAGGCTCCGCCCCACACAGGAGCATTGGTCGTTGTTGGGGGAAAAAAAGGCTTTGTTCGGGTGAGCAGCAGAACATCGTGGCACTCGTCTGGTTCTGTTTTGGTTTACGCATTTATGCGGGTGATAGCCTCTGTTCTTCACATAATGTTTCGTTAACGGAATACCGACACAATGACTCACAAATGGGTTATGTTTCCTTCGCGGATGTACTATCTCCTCCCGTTATGTCATCTTTGGAGTATCGCTTCAGCACAGATCGTCTATTCCATATCGGAGGAATCTAACCAGGGCACTGTTGTTGGACATTTGGCGAAGGATTTGCATCTAGACGTGCAGCAACTTGACTATCGTGGGTTTAAGATATCCGGACCCAATCAGAGGTATTTTGATGTAAATAAAAAAAATGGAATTCTGTCCGTGAGAGAGAGAATAGACAGAGACGACCTCTGTGCTCGGAGCACGAAGTGTTCGTTAGAACTGGAAGCCATTGTGAATTTGCCGTTGAATCTATACAGATTTGAAGTGAATGTTTTGGATATAAATGACAACTCACCCTCGTTTAGGTCCTCTAAAACATATTTGAATGTATCTGAATCTGCATTTCCAGGGGAGAGATTTCCTTTGGAAAGCGCCTATGACATGGATGTAGGGGCTAACTCAGTAAACAGCTACAAGCTGAGCCCGAATGAACACTTCTCCCTGGATGTACAGAGCGGTGGAGAACAGAGTGTGTCTGCTGAGTTAGTGCTGCAGAAAGCTTTAGACCGAGAGAAACAGCCCGTTATCCAGCTCACACTGACCGCTGTAGATGGAGGAAAACCCCCTAGATCAGGGACATCGCTTATCATTGTAAATGTGAAAGACGTTAACGATAATATACCCGTTTTTAAAAAGCCACTTTATAAAGCTCGTATTCCTGAGAATACGCCTATAGGTGCATCCGTCATCACGGTTCAAGCGAGTGACGCAGATGAAGATCTGAATGGGGAAATTGTTTATATTTTCATTAACCAAAACAGTGACAATAACATTGCCGCATTTGCCATTAATGCAGCTACCGGTGAAATAACGGTTAAAAGCGAGTTGGATCACGAAAAAAACAATGCTGTTGAAATACGTGTCCAAGCTCAAGACAGGGGACACAATCCTAGAGCATCTCACTGTAAAGTCCTGGTTGAAATAACTGACGTGAATGACAATACACCAGAGATATTTATCACTTCTTTAGTTAACGTAGTGAAAGAGGATGCGTCAATAGGGACAACGGTTGGTCTGATAACTGCGAAAGACAATGACGGAGGCACAAATGGCGCTATACAGGTTAAAATACTAGGCTCTGTGCCATTCACGATAAACAACTCATACAAGAATCATTATTCCTTAGTGGTTGATGGACCTCTTGACAGAGAGAGCGCTTCTCAGTACAATGTCACCATCACAGCTATGGATGAAGGGACCCCGCCTCTCTCCAGCACCAGCGTTATTACAGTACACGTTTCTGATGTAAATGACAACGCTCCTCGCTTCTCAGAACCCGTGATTAATGTTTATGTGAAAGAGAACAGTCCGGTAGGAGACGTCATTTACATGATGTCTGCTTTTGACCCAGATTCAGATGAAAATGCAAAGATGACGTATTCGTTATTAGATAAAAGTGTTTCAATATCATCATCTGTAAATATAAACTCTGATACTGGAGATATAATCAGTCTGCAGTCTTTTAACTATGAGGAGATAAAAACTTTCCAGTTTAAAGTTCAGGCCACAGACTCTGGTGTTCCTCCACTCAGCAGCAACGTGACTGTGGACGTTTTTATCCTGGATGAGAATGACAACAGTCCTGGGATTCTCGCGCCCTATTCTGAGCACGGCTCAGTTACCACTGAGAACGTTCCCTATTCTGCTGAAGCGGGCTACTTTGTGGCCAAGATCAGGGCTGTAGACGCCGACTCTGGCTACAATGCGCTGCTTTCTTATCACATCTCTGAGCCCAAGGGAACCAACCTCTTCCGAATCGGAACCAGCACCGGGGAACTAAGGACTAAGAGGAGAATGAGTGACAATGACCTGAAAACTCACCCGTTGGTCGTGTTGGTTTCTGATAACGGAGAACCCTCCCTGTCAGCGACTGTGTCTATTGATGTAGTGGTGGTTGAAAGTACAGGTGAAATCCAGACTCAATTCAGAAATGTGCCGAGAAAGGAGGAGAACTTCTCTGATTTAAACCTGTATTTGTTGATCGCCATTGCCTCGGTGTCAGTGATATTTTTACTGAGCCTCATCAGTTTAATAGCTGTAAAATGCCACAGGACAGAGGACAGTTTCAGAAGGTACAGCGCCCCAATGATCACCACACACCCTGACGGAAGCTGGTCTTACTCTAAGTCTACTCAACAGTATGACGTGTGTTTCAGCTCAGACACACTGAAGAGTGACGTAGTGGTTTTCCCCGCTCCGTATCCACCTGCAGATGCAGAACTGATCAGTATTAATGGAAATGACACGTTTAACAGAACACAAACGCTTCCTAATAATGATAAGGTAAGATCTATATACATAAACGGGCCTATTTTCTATTAAATTGAAACTGTATTGCTCATTTTAACGTGATGCAGTCAAGATTATGGTTATAGAAATGCCTCTTTTCCGGAAATCAGCCCACCCCTCGAGAGTTGTCACATTGGCTTTGTTTTGCACTGTCCGTATGGCCTCCTAGGTAAATAGATCCAGTGTTGCTTTCCAAGGTGCTGAAGGCGCGCTAACCTTTCAGAACTCAATATTCGCGCTCAGTGTTTATTCCTCTGTGAGGTATGAATGGCTCTTCATGGCGCTAGTGGAAACTGGTTGCAAGCTACTTTTGTATTGATTCTATTTCAATGAATATATATTTTTACCACGGATAGAGTTGTAGACTGATTGGAAAGGGCAAATTATGAACTTTGTAATGAAAGCAGAATCAGAATGTCAGCTGTTTGTTTTCTTTGATGGATTATTGGTTGTCATCATTGTGAAGGAACCAATACTTTCACATGATGTAGGTTTATTGTTTTTTTGTAATTACATCATGTCAATGCCTATCCCCATGTACGGAATGCTACTCCTCAGTACCTTCTTCTGAGTCCATCACTCCCTCTCTGAACATTGAAAATATGCTCCTCTGTCAGTCAGTAAGGCAATCCCTTGCATTCACAAGGTCGATTGATAGATCATGATTGCATGTTGTTGAATCGTTCACAAACACCACCCAGGTTAACTGATATAGCAATTGAAACAAACAGACCATCATTTTTATGGTGGAGTATGTGTTTCTGTGTGCGAGTGAGATGGCCTGGCACAGTCAGGGGTCTGTCTATCTCTCTGAGCCCCCAGGAGGTATGTGGATGACAGAAGAAGCCTGTCTCTCTGCCCTTATTTATGCTGTTCCCACGCCTTGCAAGATGTCTGCTGTAACAATCCTTACTTTCCCTTTTGAGTGCATGAGTAATCATTCGCTTTCATTCTCTAACCTTTATATATATATATATATATATATATATTTAATCTCCCTCTTTCTCTCCCCTTCTTCCTACATTTCCCTGACTCACTGTGCCTTTCTCTCAATCTCATGGTCTCTGTTTTTCTCTTAGGTTCCCAACTTTTAACATCAATTTCTCTCTATCCCTCTGCCCTTCCCCTGTCTCTCTATCGCTCTCCCTTGAAAAGATGGCGCCGAAGAACATGGCTGACTTTTTACATTCTCCCAACCAGATGTGCTATTTTGTTAGTTTTTTTGCGTTTTGTGTAACATATTTTTAAAGTTATTTTGTACATAATCTTGTTGCTACCGTCTCTTATGACCAAAAATAACTTCTGGACATCAAAACAGCGATTACTCACCGTGGACTGGAAAAAACGTTTTCTTTTAACGAGTCCGACGAAAAGGATATACTGCATTCAGTGGAACAGGCCCAGATCCCCGTCATTTGCTTGAAGAAAAGACGCAGGAAAAGGGGCCGCAGATCGGAATGCCTCCTGAGAATCCATAGGCGAGCGAGTAAACTCCCAGTGCCTTTCGCTCTTCTTTCTAATGTGTAATCATTGGAAAATAAAATGGATGACCTACGATTCAAATTATCCTTCCAACAGGACATTAAAAACAGTAATATCTTAAGTTTCACTGAGACGTGGCTAAACGATGACACGTATAATATAGAGCTGGCGGAATTTTCAGTGCACCGGCAGAACAGAGAAGCTACGTCTTACGAGGTGTGGGTGTGTGTATATTTGTCAGTAACAGCTGGTGCGTGATGTCTAATATTAAATAAGTCTCGAGGTATTGCTCGCCTGAGGTAGAGTACCGTATGATAAGCTGTAGACCACACTAACTACCAAGAGAGTTGGCATTTACAATGGGGAGATTTTGCAGGATTTTGCAGGTTTTCCTACTTACAAAGCATGTAGATGTCTGTAATTTTTATCATAGGCACACTTCAACACTGAGAGACGGAATCTAAAACAAAAATTCAGAAAATCACATTGTATGATTTTTAAGTAATTAATTAGCATTTTATTGCATGACATTAGTATTTGATACATCAGAAAATCAGAACTTAATATTTGGTACAGAAACCTTTGTTTGCAATTACAGAGATCATACGTTTCCTGTAGTTCTTGACCAGGTTTGCACACACTGCAGCAGGGATTTTGGCCCACTCCTCCATACAGACCTTCTCCAGATCCTTCAGGTTTCGGGGCTGTCGCTGGGCAATACGGACTTTCAGCTCCCTCCAAAGATTTTCTATTGGGTTCAGGTCTGGAGACTGGCTAGGCCACTCCAGGACCTTGAGATGCTTCTTACGGAGCCACTCCTTAGTTGCCCTGGCTGTGTGTTTCGAGTCGTTGTCATGTTGGAAGACCCAACCACGACCCATCTTCAATGCTCTTACTGAGGGAAGGAGGTTGTTTGCCAAGATCTCGCGATACATGGCCCCATCCATCCTCCCCTCAATACGGTGCAGTCGTCCTGTCCCCTTTGCAGAAAAGCATCCCCAAAGAATGATGTTTCCACCTCCATGCTTCACGGTTGGGATGGTGTTCTTGGGGTTGTACTCATCCTTCTTCTTCTTCCAAACACGGCGAGTGAAGTTTACACCAAAAAGCTCTATTTTTGTCTCATCAGACCACATGACCTTCTCCCATTCCTCCTCTGGATCATCCAGATGGTCATTGGCAAACTTCAGACGGGCCTGGACATGCGCTGGCTTGAGCAGGGGGACTTTGCGTGCGCTGCAGGATTTTAATCCATGATGGCGTAGTGTGTTACTAATGGTTTTCTTTGAGACTGTGGTGCCAGCTCTCTTCAGGTCATTGACCACGTCCTGCCATGTAGTTCTGGGCTGATCCCTCACCTTTCTCATGATCATTGATGCCCCACGAGGTGAGATCTTGCATGGAGCCCCAGACCGAGGGTGATTGACCGTCATCTTGAACTTCTTCCATTTTCTAATAATTGCGCCAACAGTTGTTGCCTTCTCACCAAGCTGCTTGCCTGTTGTCCTGTAGCCCATCCCAGCCTTGTGCAGGTCTACAATTTTATCCCCGATGTCCTTACACAGCTCTCTGGTCTTGGCCATTGTGGAGAGGATGGATTCTGTTTGATTGAGTGTGTGGACAGGTGTCTTTTATACAGGTAACGAATTCAAACAGGTGCAGTTAATACAGGTAATGAGTGGAGAACAGGAGGGCTTCTTAAAGAAAAACGAATATGAGAGCCAGAATTCTTACTGGTTGGTAGGTGATCAAATACTTATGCCATGCAATAAAATGCAAATTAATTACTTAAAAATCATACAATGTGATTTTCTGGATTTTTGTTTTAGATTCCGTCTCTCACAGTTGTGTGATAACGCTCTCGGTAGCCGATGTGAACAAAACCTTTAAACAGGTCAACATTCACAAAGCCGCTGGGCCAGATAGATTACCAGGATGTGTACTAAAAGCATGCGCGGATCAACTGTCAAGTGTCCTTACTGACATTTCAATCTTTCCCTGACCATGTCTGTAATACTTACATGTTTCAAGCAGACAAACATAGTCCCTGAGCTCAAGAAAGCAAAAGTAACCTCCCTAAATGATTACTGCCCGTAGCACTCACGTGGCTCTCATGGCTCACATCAACAGCATCCTCCCGGACAACCTTGACCCACTCCAATTCGCATTCCGTCCCAACAGATCCACAGATTACGTAATCTCAATCGCACTCCACACTGCCGTTTCCCACCTGGACAAAAGTTACACCTATGTGAGAATGCTGTTCATTGACTACAGCTCAGCGTTCAACACCATAGTGCCCACAAAGCTCACCTCTAACCTAAGAATTCTGGGACTAAACACCTCCCTCTGCAACTGGATCCTGGGCATCCTGATGGGCCGCCCCCTGGTGGTAAGAGTAGGCAACAACAAGTCTGCCACGCTGATACTTAACATTGGGGCCCTCAGGGGTGTGCACTTAGTCCCTTCCTGCACTCCCTGTTCACCCACAACTGCCTGGGCAAACATGACTCAAACACCATCATTAAGTTTGCTGATGACACAACAGTGGTAGGTTTGATTACCGACAACGATCAAACGAGCTGGTAAGGAGGAGGTCAGAAAACTGGCAGTGTGGTGCCAGGACAATCACCTCTCCCTCAATGTGAGCAAGACAAAGGAGCTGATCGTGGACTACAGGAAAATGCGAGCTGAACAGGCCACCATTAACACCGACGGGTCTGTAGTGGAGCGGGTTGAGAGTTTCAAGTTCCTTGGTGTCCACATCACCAACAAACTAGCATGGTCCAAACATACCAAGACAGTCGTGAAGAGGGCACAACAAAACATTTTACCCCTCAGGAGACTGAAAAGATTTGGCATGGATCCCCAGATCCTCAAAAGTTTCAACAGCTACACCATCGAGAGCATCCTGGCCGGTTGCGTCACCGCCTGGTATGGCAACTGCTCGGTATCTGACCGTGTAAGGAGCCAAACTTCCTGCCATCCAGGACCTATATAATGGGCAGTGTCAGAGGAAATCCCATACAATTGTCAGAGACTCCAGTCACCCAGTATAGACTGTTTTCTCTGCTATCGCACGGCAAGCGGTACCGGAGAGCCAAGTCTAGGACCAAAAGGCTCCTCAACAGCTTCTACCCCCAAGCCATAATACTGCTGAACAATTAATGAAATGGCCACCAGACTATTTACACTAACCCCCCCTCCCTTTTGTACACCGCTGCTTCTCCTTGTTCATTATCTATGCGTAGTCACGCCACCCCTACCTACATGTACAAATTACCTCAAATAACCTGTACCCTCGCACACTGACTCGGTACTGGTACCCCAAGTATATAGTCTCGTTATTGTTATTCTTGTTGTGTTACTTTTTATTAGAATTTTTTACTTTAGTCTATTTGTTAAATCTTTTCTTAACTCTTCTTGAACTGCACTGTTGGTTAAGGGCTTGCATTTCATGGTAAGGTCTACACTTGTTGTATTCGGCGCATGTGACAAACGAAGGTTGATTTGATTTGTATTTCGGTCTATGTCACCTTGTCTCATTCCTATTTTTAATTTCCTCCTTTCTCACTGTTTCTCTATCTTTCCTGTCTCCTTTCTGTCAGTCCATCTGTGTCCATCTCTTTCTTTCTCTGTCTATCTTTCTGTCAGTCCATCTGTGTCCATCTCTCTTTCTTTCTCTGTCTATCTTTCTGTCAGTCCATCTGTGTCCATCTCTTTCTTTCTCTGTCTATCTTTCTGTCAGTCCATCTCTGTGTCCATCTCTCTTTCTTTCCTGTCTCCTTTCTGTCAGTCCATCTCTGTGTCCATCTCTCTTTCTTTCTCTGTCTATCTTTCTTTCAGTCCATCTGTGTCCATCTCTCTTTCTTTCTCTGTCTATCTTTCTGTCAGTCCATCTCTGTGTCCATCTCTCTTTCTTTCTCTGTCTATCTTTCTGTCAGTCCATCTGTGTCCATCTCTCTTTCTTTCTCTCTCTATCTTTCTGTCAGTCCATCTGTGTCCATCTCTTTCTTTCTCTGTCTATCTTTCTGTCAGTCCATCTCTGTGTCCATCTCTCTTTCTTTCTCTGTCTATCTTTCTGTCAGTCCATCTGTGTCCATCTCTCTTTGTTTCTCTGTCTATCTTTCTGTCAGTCCATCTCTGTGTCCATCTCTCTTTCTTTCTCTGTCTATCTTTCTGTCAGTCCATCTGTGTCCATCTCTCTTTCTTTCTCTGTCTATCTTTCTGTCAGTCCATCTCTGTGTCCATCTCTCTTTGTTTCTCTGTCTATCTTTCTGTCAGTCCATCTGTGTCCATCTCTCTTTCTTTCTCTGTCTATCTTTCTGTCAGTCCATCTGTGTCCATGTCTCTTTCTTTCTCTGTCTATCTTTCTTTCAGTCCATCTCTGTGTATCTTTCTTAACGTATTATGTTGCTTTCCATCAGTCTCACAGTATTTCCCTCAATTTCAATGTACAGTATATCTATCTCTCCCCACCCCCTCCTTCCCTCTCCCCTCCCTCTTTCAGTCCACCGGCCTTGTATTCTCAGTGTGTGTGTGAATGTGTTTGTATCTGTGTGTGTGTGTGTGTGTGTATCTGTATCTGTGGGAGTGTGTGTGTATCTGGATGTGTGGGAGTGTGTGTGTATCTGGATGTGTGGGAGTGTGTGTGTGTATTGTGGGAGTGTGTGTGTATTTGTGTGAGTCTATCTTTATCTGTGGTAGTATGTGTGTTTATTGTGGGAGTGTGTGTGTGTATTGTGGGAGTGTGTATGTGTGTATTGTGGGAGTGTGTATGTATCTGTATCTGTGGGAGTGTGTGTGTGTATTGTGGGAGTGTGTGTGTGTATTGTGGGAGTGTGTGTGTGTATCTGTATCTGTGGGAGTGTGTGTGTGTATTGTGGGAGTGTGTGTGTATCTGTATCTGTGGAAGTGTGTGTGTGTATTGTGGGAGTGTGTGTTTATCTGTATCTTTGGAAGTGTGTGTGTGTATTGTGGGAGTGTGTGTGTGTATCTGTATCTGTGGAAGTGTGTGTGTGTGTATTGTGGGAGTGTGTGTGTATCTGTATCTGTGGGAGTGTGTGTGTGTATTGTGGGAGTGTGTGTCTGTATCTGTGGAAGTATGTGTGTGTATTGTGGGAGTGTGTGCGTGTGTGTATCTGTATCTGTGGGACTGTGTGTGTATCTGTGGGACTGTGTGTGTATCTGTGGAAGTGTGTGTGTATCTGTGGGAGTGTGTGTGTGTGTATCTGTGGAAGTGTGTGTGTATCTGTGGGAGTGTGTGTGTATCTGTGTGTGTGTGTGTGTGTATCTGTGGAAGTGTGTGTGTGTATCTGTGGAAGTGTGTGTATCTGTGGAAGTGTGTGTGTGTATCTGTGAAAGTGTGTGTGTGTGTGTATTGTGGGAGTGTGTGTATCTGTATCTGTGGGAGTGTGTGTGTGTATCTGTGGAAGTGTGTGTATCTGTGGAAGTGTGTGTGTGTATCTGTGAAAGTGTGTGTGTGTGTATTGTGGGAGTGTGTGTATCTGTATCTGTGGGAGTGTGTGTGTATCTGTGGGAGTGTGTGTGTATCTGTGGGAGTGTGTGTGTGTGTATCTGTGGAAGTGTGTGTGTATGTGTGGGAGTGTGTGTGTATCTGTGTGTGTGTGTGTGTGTGTGTGTATCTGTGGAAGTGTGTGTGTGTATCTGTGTGTGTGTGTGTGTATCTGTGGAAGTGTGTGTGTGTATCTGTGGAAGTGTGTGTGTGTGTGTATCTGTGGAAGTGTGTGTGTGTGTATCTGTGGAAGTGTGTGTGTATCTGTGGAAGTGTGTGTGTATCTGTGGAAGTGTGTGTGGAAGTGTGTGTGTATTGTGGGAGTGTGTGTATCTGTATCTGTGGGAGTGTGTGTGTGTGTATCTGTGGGATTGTGTGTATATTGTGGGAGTGTGTGTGTATTGTGGGAGTGTGTGTGTATTGTGGGAGTGTGTGGGTAGCAGCTGAGAGGAGGAATGGTGAAATATCATCCCTCTCCCCAGACATGTGCACTATCTGCCTCAGCACCCTGTAAACAGGATTCTCCCCATTTTCATTAACATACACTAAGTATGTCAGGGCGGCTTGATCCGCTCAGCATGTAAGCTGCTCAGACCCTTTTATTTGACCACAAACTGTGTATATCAACTGCAAACGCTATCTACTTGTGTGGATTTAGCTTTCTTTTTGCCATTTAAAGTGGTGCTTGTTTGTAACCAGTGGCATTCAAGTGGTTTTGTTAATATTGTGTGCTCTTAGGCACTGCCTCACATTAAGCGCTATGATGTATCCTGTTTGTTAATACATTATTTCATACTATTTGATAATGCACTGACCTCATTTTAGTGAGTGGTGGGTCAGTATAAACAACTAAGTAAAATACAAGCTCAGAGCCACAGTATGATATTTTGGTTGGCTCATATTTTAGTCTTCTCCATGTGCTTTGGGGCTCTCTATGATCACACAGGGGTTCTGAATGTTGCAGTGCTGTGCATGTGGAAGTGGGTCAGGGTGTGTTAGGAAGATCACTAGGTGTCTGAGAGTAATAAATAACAGATTCTCTATATTGCCATGCTATCTCTCTCTCTGATACGTTTGGGCCCAGTATGGCTCCAGCATGGCTCTAGTATGGCTCCAGCATGGCTCCAGTATGGCTCCAGCATGGCTCCAGTATGGCTCCAGCATGGCTCCAGCATGGCTCCATCATGACTCCAGCATGACTCCAGCATGGCTCCAGCATGGCTCCAGTATGGCTCCAGCATGGCTCCAGCATGGCTCCAGCATGACTCCAGTATGGCTCCAGTATGGCTCCAGCATGGCTCCAGCATGGCTCTAGTATGGCTCCAGCATGGCTCCAGCATGGCTCCAGCATGGCTCCAGCATGGCTCCAGTATGGCTCCATAATGGCTCCAGCATGGCTCCAGCATGGCTCCAGCATGGTTCCAGTATGGCTCCAGCATGACTCCAGCATGACTCCAGTATGGCTCCAGCATGGCTCCAGCATGGCTCCATCATGGCTCCAGCATGGCTCTAGTATGGCTCCAGCATGGCTCCAGCATGGCTCCAGTATGGCTCCAGCATGGCTCCAGCATGGTTCCAGTAATAATGCCTGGAGCTGTCTCTTTGCTTTTGAGTGGTTCAGTATGCGCTCTGTATACTGCTGCTCACTGTGTGTGTGAGAGAGAGGGTGATGAGGGAGGGAGAGAGAGACAGAACAGGAGGGGGAGGCGCTGGTAATTTTCCGTTCTGTGCTGCAGCAGCAGGGATCTCTCTGAGCCCTGGCGTCTCAGAGAGGTACACCCTGGGCTGGGCGGGGCTGACAGCACCGGCAGGAATCCAGCTGTCAATCACAGCTAAACAGGGGAGGCGGGACAAAGGGCTAGGGGAATGAGGTCGAGGGGCTTATTCATATCCCTTAGATCACCACTACTTCTGTGTGTGGGTGTGTGTGTGTTTGTCAGTGTGTTCTCTGAGTATGTGTGAGTGTGTCTGTTCTGCTTCATAGCAATATATATTATTTGTATTTCATAGTATTGCAGCATATGTGGTGTGTTTCTTCTTTTGTAATAGCAGCAGTGTATGTAGTCTTGTATTTAGCTGTGTGTCAGTTCTTTATTAATATGTGTATTGCAGTGACTGTGAGTTAATGTGTGTTGGCTTAAAGCCTCTTCCTCTGCTCTGCTGGCCCCAGTGTTGCAAAAAGCATTACATTATTGATTATCTAAGGACATTATCCTGGATGAGGTAGCCAGCTAAGTGCTTCACATCTGAACTGGATGGTATTTCTACACAGCAGGGCCCTAATTCACCTACTGTAAGTCATTTAGGTTCAGTAACCATCCAGATGGGATCAACTATTGTGACCCAAAAACATGACTTAGAATTGTTCTCCTCACCCCACCCTTACCCCCAGAGATCTGGCTCAGATGTTGATTGCATCGTGTTCAATGTGATTGGGCTAATGATAATTGGGCCCCTCCAGACAGTCGACTCCTTGTCCTGGTTCTGTTTCATGGACGTGTGTTAAAACGTCACTTCCTGTTTTCCTCCCTCCTGGGTGTGGGTTTTGGCAAGGGGATGGGAGCTCAGCTGAGGTTGCCATGGAGGTTGCCATGGAGATGATCCTCATTACTGATAGTGCACCAGTCTGTTTCTCAGAGAGAGAGAGAGAGCTGCAAATGTGCATCCACCCCCACTAAGCCATCCTCTCACTTATCACATTCAAAGATGGACAAAGAGAGAGTGGAAAGGAAGAACATCATAGTGAGAGAATAGAGAGAGGAAAGGGGATTGAGAGAGAGAGAGGGAGGGAGAGGAAGACAGCAATAAGGGTACAGGTTTGACCAGGGAGTGTGAGATCATGTAAAATATCATGTAAAAGAGGGTCAAGGAGAGGCAGTCAGGATGAGGAGGAAGAAAACAATTAAATATGTGTTTCCCAGTTAAGCGGACATACTAAGGGTTGAGAATTGGTCACAGATAAAATGACTGAACACACACTCATTCCCAAGGTAGTCTACTAAACAATGTATTAGATTTTGATCTAAAGGGAAATACAGTACCCTGACAGTATGTCTGTGAATGCTACATAAAGCCAGTCAGCCTGTCCTTTGACTGGTACTGAGTGGGTTTCAGTAGTATGATGCGTCACTGGCCCACTCAAATCACACACACACACGCACACACACACACACGCACGCACGCACGCACACACGTACACACACACGCGCGCGCACGCACACACGCACATGCACACACACACCCCTTATGGCGTAAGGCTGTTGTGCAGTCATTAGATTAGCTTTGTCATGCTCAGAACCACAGGGTTCTTCCACATCCATCCCCATCCACCCAGCATGGACACAAAGCCAGGGTTCTGAGTGGAGTGATAGAGGGGATCGGTGGCTGCCTGCTGTCTCAGATAGCTTTGTTTACCACAACATGAATCTGTTGATTTATTTTCAGGCAGAACAGGGACAGACCAAGTGCTGTTTAACCCTTCCAGGACTCCAGGGGAGAGATTTACATGGCTTTTAGTTCTGTCATGCCCTTTACACTGAAAGGGAGGATACACTGGGGAAGCCATAGCCAAGCGCATCCAGAACAGTCTCTCCATCCAACCCTTTACACTGAAAGGGAGGATACACTGGGGAAGCCATAGCCAAGCAAATCCAGAACAGTCTCTCCACCTCATTCTTTATACATGGGAAAGGAATCATCATCTCTATTGAAACTACGATTTGATATCTGAGATGAAGAGGTTCTAAAGCATGTTATTAATGAGTTAAATACACAGGGGTAAACCCGCACAACACTTTCGAGTAGGGCCTTAGATTCCTGAGTCTTTAGATGGAGATTCTTGTTAGAAGTATATGTAGTCTTTAATAATACATGGTTTTAAAAAGTTAAAATGCTGATGCTGCTAGAGTAGTAGAATGTTATTAATCAGATATGATGCAATGCAGTTAATAGTTTTGCCGCATAGTTGTCTTTGATCTCATCTCAGTGCACCGGGAGGTGTTGAAGATATATGTTTCTGCTCTGGATGTATTAATAGGAGATACAGTGCCTTCAGAAAGTATTCATACCCCTTGACTTATTCCACATTTTTATTGTGTTCCATCCTGAATTCAAAAAGGATTAAATAGATTTTATTTCTCACCCATCTACACACAATACCCCATAACGCCAAAGTGTTTAGACATTTTTGCAAATTTATTGAAAATGAAATACAGAAGTTTACATACATTTACCAGTCAAAAGGTTGGACACACCTACTCATTCCAGGGTTTTTCTTTATTTTTACTATTTTCTACATTGTTGAATAATAGTGAAGTCATCAAATCTATGAAATAACACATATGGAATCATGTAGAAAACAAATCAAATCAAATATGTATTTATATTTGACTTTCCTCAAAGTACCCACCCTGTGCTTTGATGACAACTTTGCAAACTCTTGGCATTCTCTCAACCAGCTTCATGAGGTAGTCACCTGGAATCAGAGGCGACCCGTCATTCAGGGCAGGTGGGGCTTCGAGCCCCACATTTTTTGCAAAAAAATAAATATATATACACAGTGGGGAGAACAAGTATTTGATACACTGCCGATTTTGCAGGTTTTCCTACTTACAAAGCATGTAGAGGTCTGTAATTTTATCATAGGTGGACTTCAACTGTGAGAGACGGAATCTAAAACAAAAATACAGAAAATCACATTGTATGATTTTTAAGTAATTAATTAGCATTTTATTGCATGCCATAAGTATTTGATCACCTACCAACCAGTAAGAATTCCGACTCTCACAGACATGTTCATTTTGCTTTAAGAAGCCCTCCTGTTCTCCACTCATTACCTGTATTAACTGCACCTGTTTGAACTCGTTACCTGTATAAAAGACACCTGTCCACACACTCAATCAAACAGACTCTCCACAATGGCCAAGACAGAGAGCTGTGTAAGGACGTCAGGGATAAAATTGTAGACCTGCACAAGGCTGGGATGGGCTACAGGACAATAGGCAAGCAGCTTGGTGAGAAGGCAACAACTATTGGCGCAATTATTAGAAAATGGAAGAAGTTCAAGATGACGGACAATCACCCTCGGTCTGGGGCTCCATGCAAGATCTCACCTCGTGGGGCATCAATGATCATGAGGAAGGTGAGGGATCAGCCTAGAACTACACGGCAGGACGTGGTCAATGACCTGAAGAGAGCTCAAAGAAAACCATTAGTAACACACTACGCCGTCATGGATTAAAATCCTGCAGCGCACGCAAGGTCCCCCTGCTCAAGCCAGCGCATGTCCAGGCCCGTCTGAAGTTTGCCAATGACCATCTGGATGATCCAGAGGAGGAATGGGAGAAGGTCATGTGGTCTGATGAGACAAAAATAGAGCTTTTTGGTCTAATCTCCACTCGCCGTGTTTGGAAGAAGAAGAAGGATGAGTACAACCCAAAGAACACCATCCCAACCGTGAAGCATGGAGGTGGAAACATCATTCTTTGGGGATGCTTTTCTGCAAAGGGGACAGGACGACTGCACCGTATTGAGGGGAGGATGGATGGGGCCATGTATCGCGAGATCTTGGCAAACAACCTCCTTCCCTCAGTAAGAGCATTGAAGATGGGTCGTGGCTGGGTCTTCCAGCATGACAACGACTCGAAACACACAGCCAGGGCAACTAAGGAGTGGCTCCGTAAGAAGCATCTCAAGGTCCTGGAGTGGCCTAGCCAGTCTCCAGACCTGAACCCATTAGAAACTCTTTGGAGGGAGCTGAAAGTCCGTATTGCCCTGCGACAGCCCCGAAACCTGAAGGATCTGGAGAAGGTCTGTATGGAGGAGTGGGCTGGTTGAGAGAATGCCAAGAGTGTGCAAAGCTGTCATCAAGGAAAAGTGTGGCTATCTGAAGAATCTAAAACTTTTTTTGGTTACTATGTAATTCAATATGTGTTATTTCATAGTTTTGATGTCTTCACTACTTTTCTACCATTTAAAAATAAAGAAAATCCTTGAATGAGTAGGTGTTCTAATACTTTTGACCGGTATTGTATATTATTTTGGCATTAATTCTTGTCACATATCAGTTTGCAAACAATGTAAAGAAAATATACACTTCCGTTCAACTGAAAACAGTTGTTCTGCTTAAAGAAGCAATAAAACTGTCCTTCTTTAGACTAGTTGAGTATCTGGAGCATCAGCATTTGTGGGTTCGATTACAGGCTCAAAATGGCCAGAAACAAAGAGCTTTCTTTTGAAACTCGTCAGTCTATTCTTGTTCTGAGAAATTAAGGCTATTCCATGCGAGAAATTGCCAAGAAACTGAAGATCTCGTACAATGCTATGTAACAGTCCCTTCACAGAACAGTGCAAACTGGCTCTAACCAGAATAGGAAGAGGAGTGGGAGGCCCCGGTGCACAACTGAGCAAGAGGACAAGTACATTAGAGTGTCTAGTTTGAGAAATAGTCCTCATCTGGCAGCTTCATTAAATAGTACCCGCAAAACACCCGTCTCAATGTCAACAGTGAAGAGGCGACTCCAGAATGCTGGCCTTCTAGGCAGAGTTGCAAAGAAAATGCCATATCTCAGACTGGCCAATAAAAATATAGATTAAGATGGGCAAAAGAACACAGACACTGGACAGAGGAACTCTGCCTAGATGGCCAGCATCTCGGAGTCGCCTCTTCATTGTTGACGTTGAGACTTGTGTTTTGTGGGTACTATTTAATGAAACTGCCAGTTGAAGACTTGTGAGTCATCTGTTTCTCAATCGAAATTACAATTGGCCTCTTATCCACTTGTCGTCCCCTTATGCCATAGTTTGTACATCTCAATTGTCATTAGAAACCCCATTTGTTTAAGCAAGTCAGCCATATTAGCTATGTTTTTTTAAAGGCAGTAAATGAGGCTGAATGAACTGTTTCGCTGCCAGACAAGGCTCCGCTGATAGCCATTTTTAGCAGTGGTAAGATGTTGGGACTGCTGTTGGGACAGCTTTATCTAGGCCCTAACAGTTTGTGGACTCCGTTCATCACTGCTATAGTGCAATTCATGTATTGTTTAGTGTTGTGTTGTGTAGTGGCTTTGCTCGCATACATCCCACTTTTGATTTTTTTTTTGCCCCACCAAGATTTACATGCTAAAATCGCCACTGTCTGGAATGCAATTCAATTAACAGTTGTGCCTTGTTAAAAGTACATTTGTGACCTGTTTCAGGAAAACTAGGCATATATCCCTGGTCACTACTTAACAAGAGAGCCATTTTGAACGTTAACTTTTTTTTTTATCAAAATGCTTTTTTTTGTTGCAGGAATGCGTTCTCGAACTTGTGCACTTTCATGTACCTTAATAGCAAACTTGTATGCCATCTGTAAATACAAATACAAATACAATTGTTAAATTACGAGCCTAGCTGGTTTAGCCAGAGAACAAGCCAGCAACCTTCCCACTAGCTTTGATTGGCTGAGATAATGATTGGGCTGGATTTGCCGAGAGATGAGTTTGGATTGGTCTGCTGTATAGCACGGGTCTGTCTATTTGAGCACATTTGTGGAATTTCTTTCCTTCTTCATGCGATTGAGCCAATCAATTTGTGTTGTGGTAGATGTTGGGGTATACAGAAGATAGCATTATTTGGTAAAAGACCAAGTCCATACTTTGCCAAGAACAGCTCAAATGTCCTGCTGAAAGGTGAATTTGTCTCACAGTGTCTGTTGTGAAGCAGACTGAACCAGGTTTTCCTTTAGGATTTTACCTGTGCTTAGCTCTTTTCCATTTATTTTCATCTTAAAAAACTCCCTAGTTCTTGCTGATAACAAGCATGCCCATAACGTGATGCAGCCACCACCATGTTTGAAAATATGAAGAGTGGTACTCAGTGATGTGTTTTATTGGATTTACCCCAAACAAAACACTTTGTATTCAGGACATTAAGTTAATTTCTTTGCCACATGTTTTGCTGTTTTGCTTTTGTGCCTTATTGCAAACAAGATGCATGTTTTGGAAAAATAGTATTCTGTACACACTTCCTTCTTTTCAATTTTTCATTTCGGTTGGTATTGTGGAGTAACTACAATATTGTTGATCCATCCTCAGTCTTCTCCTTTCACAGCCATTAAACTCTGTAACTGTTTTAAGTCACCATTGATCACTTGGGGAAAGTCATGAGTGGTTTCCTTCCTCTCCAGCAATTGAGTTAGGAAGGACGTCTGTATATTTGTTGTGACTGGGTGTATTGATACACCATCCAAAGTGCAATTAATGTTAATCACTGTTATTGCACACAGAGTAAGTCCATGAAACTTATTATGTGACTTGTTAAGGAATTTTTTACAACCAGCTCTCAAAGTCTCACATCAGAACTAGACGTTCATCCATGTTTCTCAAACGTCACATTTCGAAGTTGTCCCAAATGTCAAAATTCAGAGTGATTGGTTACTTATCTGTATCGTTCCAAGGTTAAGTATTGTGAGCATCCTAAAACGCAACAACAATACGAATTTGATTTAGTGACCCAGACATTCCTGGCCTACAACATCTGGAGCTCATACTTGTATTCATATTTCACAGTGATGATAACAAGTCTACTACCCAGTCTAATACTGAGCTTCAGAGACTCAACAGTGATAATGAATAATGAATTTGAGGATTATAGTGGCCTAAGTCTATTACTGGTGCACTGAGATGGTTCTTAGTTGTAGCACTCCTTCGTGTCGCTTTGGCTAGGCTATTAAAGCAATATTTTCTCCGTTTATGATTCTGGATGTAAATCTAGCACCATTACATGTAACAGTGACTGAACCTTAGTTAGAACTATCTTGCTAGACAGGTTCCCACAGTAGCATGGGATACCATCCGGTGAGTGGACCACTTAATCCAATCTTAGTCTACACCGGAATGGATTGTAGGTTTGCATTGTTCGGTTTCTTTGAGAGAGAGAAGACATTTTGTCTCCGTTGGTCTCCAATGGTCTACCTCCAACTCTCCATCACCTTTTGAGAAAGTGGGTGTCTGTACTTTTTGGTGGTGTTTTAAATTTGGCTGACACAGTCTTTGATTTTAGACACTGAGATGATGAGGTTAGGCATTAAAATGGTTAGTGTTAAGGTTTGGGATAGGCTTCAATATATATATACATATATAAACAGAGGCAGATGCTTACTCCTATCGCGCTCATCCACCATCCCTGTCCACAACGGCCTAGCAAAACCAAAGCCTACTTGAAGGTCACAGTGCTCACTGTTGCCCATAGTGGCTGGTTTCCACGTCATCTCCTAACGTTGAATACTGACATGACTGAATTTTTATTCCTGAACTTATTTTGGCTTTGCCATAACAAAGGGGCTTAATACTTACTGACTTGTGACATTTCAGATTTAAAAAATAAAATAATTTGTGGCATAAAATCAAAATGTAATCCATTTTAAATTCAGGCTGTAACACAACACAATGTGGAATAAAATGTGGATGAAGTCAAGGGGCATGAATACTTTCTGAAGGACTGTAGGGTGTCTGGTGGTTAGGTCTGATTTTGTGCTTAAGGATTGATCATTTTTACCTCAGAGTGTTGTAACCAATCTGCTAAATCTGGCTTGTGTGATTTTCTAATTTTGTGGTAGAGACATACTCTCTTGCAGAGTGAGGGTGTTGTCCTTGGTAAACAGATTCTCTCATCAGCATATTTTGTTTCCATCTCTCTCCTCTGGAGGGGGCCTGAATCTGCCCTTCACAGTCACACTGTCAGACACTGAAGGAGAGGAAAGGAGGCGATCTGCGGCTTGGGACACACACACACACACACACACACACACACACACACACACACACACACACACAGGCACACAAGCACACTCAGCAGCTTGCAATCGGGTTTCAGTAGTGACATAGCTTAGCGATGGCAGTCAGTAGATGGAGTTCACTGTCTCTGCAGTACCCCCTTACACCAATAGAGGTCCCAGTACTACTGTCTCCCTCTCTCTCTCATCCTGTCCTGGCTGCAAGCTGCAGTGCTCTTGGCACTGAGACAGAACCCCACCACACCTTTGATTTTCTCTCGCTCTCTGTGGCCCAGATTCTAATACGTTTAGTTCCTGAAAAACATCTATCTCCCACCTGTTCCTCAAAACATGGAATATATTGTACCTATCAAGTAATCCCCTAGTCGATTGACGCACCGGTGAGTCAATCTCAGTTACATAACATTAAAAATCCCCATCAAAATCCTTCAGTTTAAGATAGATTTATGTTTATTTTGCAAGGGATGAGTCTCAATCCACCACATCCGCCAGTCGCACTTCCGCATCTGAGGGGAAAGGTGACAGAGACATCCCCAAAATCGGTATTTTCACGTAAACGTCTGTAGCATCGAACAGATTGACCTACAAACAAGTGTCAGGAGACTCGTCTGAAGTTGGAGTCTTATGACTTGAGGTTAGAAACTGTTAAGAAGCCTTTTGGACCTAGACTTGGCGCTCCGGTACCGCTTGCCGTGCGGTAGCTGAGAGAACAGTCTATGACTAGGGTGTCTTTGACCATTTTTATGGCCTTCATCTGACGGACTCCTAGACTTAGGACAGACACTTCAAAACCTTGTTTGTTATGATTTATGTTTTGACTAAATGTTTGCCATATGAATGTGTTATTCAATGAGTTTCTATGCGCTGTAGTAGTACAGGCCAAAATCAATATTTTAAAATGTTATAATGGAATCATCTCCATCATTGAGCACATTTTTTTATGGAACTCTTTTTTTCAATGTGTGATTTGGCCGGACGCTTATGCACTGAAAAACAAGCATTTGATTTAATTCTCCGTGATGGTGTGGATATTCTGAAAACAAAATGTTGATATAAAATTGTGATTTTGTAGCTAGATTATCAGCACTTCTATTATATTTATTTCATGGTTGTCAGCCTCTCCTGCTATAACCTAACTCATTTTCTCTGAGGAAATGGATGTTTTGTCATTTTCGGTCTGTCGATGCAGATTCTTTATCACTCTGGCCTTTCCCCCTTTCAACACAGACACTGTGACTACTGTCTTCCTACACAACAGCATGCAGGCATTTCCATGTGTAAAATAATGAAAGATCGAAAGAGAGAAATATATTTGATCTATTTTCTAAAAGCAAAATATGGCATCAATAGTCATGTAAAAGTAATGTGTTTCACTGGGTGCCCTAAACACTAAGTATTAACTTTGCAGTTTTAAAAAATCACGGTGTAATAACCATGTTGTCTGTGTGTCTGCATGATGAACAGTAGGCGACTCAGAGCTCGGACTCCGTCTGGTGAGGCGGGACATGTATGAGGTCATCACTCCTTGCCCTAAGCACACCAGACGAGACAGCAGCTGACAATAACAAAGAAAGACTCTCAGAGAGAGAAAAAGAGAGGCTCCAGCCCAGACACTCATTCAGACTCTTCCCCAAGCCCAGTCAGTCCCGGTCCCAGTCGTTTGTGGGAAATCTGACTCACAAACGGCGGTCTTCCACATGAGATAACAGACGCTTAGAGAGTGAAATGATGGCTTTTAAACAGGGACGATTACTGTGTATTAATAGAGAGCGTTTTATTAATATGTCCGCCATCTTGCATAATGGATGGTGAGAAGGTAATTAATATTACACTTTTCAAAAATGCTCCTCTATTTCCAAAAAGAGATGATAGGGCGCGTACTCAGAGTTCTCCCTTTATCTACTGTCGAGCTCGCCTGTTAGTCGCTCTCCCTTCTCTATCCTCCTGCTCCCCTGTTCCTTGTCTCTCCCTCCCCCTCTCTCTTCCTGCTCCCTTTCTCTCTCCGGGGTGTTTTTTAATAGAAGACGGGACAGTGTAGTGCAGAGGCAGCCGCGGAGACATTAGCTCCTGTGTTTCCACTTCAGACGTTCCGGTGCCCCTCGGCCACAGCTCTCCCAGCTGGAGCAGCGGATGTCACAGAGAGATGGGGTAGTAGAGGGAGGGGTTGGAAGGGGGAAGAAGAGGTGAGACAGGAGAGAGGGGGGATAGACGCTCTGAGGAGGGGAGTGTGAGGCAGTTGGGAGGGGAGAGAGAGGGGGTGGTGAGAGTGAGGGGAGAATGGAATGTTTACTGTTTCTGTGAGTGTAATGTTTACTGTTCATTTTTATTGTTTATTTCACTTTTGTATATTATCTACTTCACTTGCTTTGACAATGTTAACATATCTTTACCATGCCAATAAAGCATCTTGAATTGAATTGAGTGGGGAAGGGTAAGAGTTGGTGACAAGAGAAAATGGGATAGAGAGACAGAGAGAGGGATACATTTAAGAGCATTAGGACGTGTTTGTTCTGGCGATACATATGTCTGTTAGTCTTCCGGAGAAGGAATTGAGATAACTTAATCTCGAGCCCCTTGAGTGAAAATAAAACAACCCACAGCTCTGTTGCGCGCAATTAACGGTGGGACAGATGGGCGGGACTCTAATAGGTACAGGGAAAGAGAGATCAGTTACCTGCCCGTGTACAGCTCAATATACAGAGCGAGAGAGAGGCGACAACAGAGTGAATTTGAAAAGGACAGGTGTAAATCCGACGGCGTGTGCAATTGACAAGATAATAGTCTCCTATTTTTATCACTCTCAAATTGCCTTAAACACAAATCTTGCGCGCACCACCGGGAGAATCTGCTAAACGTCAGGAGCTCTGCTACTCGCATGCCTCTGAGACTCACGAGAACGGACTGACACGAGACCCACGCGGTCTCATCTCCACGGCGGAATTAAATTGGAGTTAGAAAAGGACAGTTGATGTGTAAAAAAAAATCACAAAACGTCCATCTCTGCACAAAGGAAAAGTTCCCTCTAGGCCCATCGAACCTAACGAAAGTTCCGTTCCATCTCTGTTCTCTTCAGTTGTATATCTCCAGCTACCCAGTTCACCACCCCCTCAGTCTGGCTTTGGAGTGTGAAGAAGAGTCTCTCAGCTATCTATCCATCCACTCCTAACAACGGTGTGACTCACCGCTGAGCGGCTTTCTTGCAGGTTGCCAGCGCCTTTTACAGCTGTAGGCAAAGGGGTCGGTGGAGGAGAGCTGGAGCCGCACTGGGAGAGGGAAGGGTTGTGTGGGCGCGTAGCGTGGCCCGGTGGCCGGGTGAATCAGGCTGGCACTGGGGCTCTCTGAGGCCACATCCCAAATAAACACAGCACAACAACTTCATGCTCAGTCTACCATACAGATATACCACTCAGGCTATACTTACTAACCTGAATGTTTGACTTATTCAGATATAAATATACACACAAATGAATGACCAAAGGCAGTCTATCTAAAACAATATTGTAATTTTGTCTCCTTTTTTTTACATTAATTTGGCTCCAGGTAATGCTAAAAGATCCCAGACAGTCTCCTTTTGGATTGCATAAATCCATATGATGAGACCAGCATTCAATGACATCACCTTTTAGGTCACAATGTCCTTCCTAGCGGTGCTTTGAATGGCACTGCACTCACTGCATGACTCAATCAATTTGAATGGTGTGAAAGCCGATTGTCTAGCAAACTGGCTGTCTGAGTGTTATCCAACTATTGAGCTTTTCCAGAGGTAAAGGGCTCGGAGATGAGACGAGAGACGCGAT
Source organism: Oncorhynchus clarkii lewisi (assembly GCF_045791955.1). NCBI lineage: Eukaryota > Metazoa > Chordata > Actinopteri > Salmoniformes > Salmonidae > Oncorhynchus > Oncorhynchus clarkii. The sequence continues at coordinate 26,675,035 of NC_092177.1, read as the reverse complement.
TCAATTCAGTATGAACCGCTGCCGTTGGCGTAGAAATGAAATTAGTGTCGAAAGATGCTCCCTCTCACTTTGTCGTACTGATCGCATTTGGACTAGAGGCCCCCTCTTAATTGAATTGAATTTGATTTAAATTGGATTTTAATAGGGGTACATGGGTTCAGACTGTACTAATTAGGAGGAAAGTCTGAGCGGGATGATTTGGGCATTTAACGCTACTATCCGACCACCTGCGGAAAGACATGCGCATATGAGACATCTCGGCCCCATGTGCAGATGTTTGAGATGTTTGAGATATTGAGTCGAATTTAAATTAAAAACCATCAAAGGCTTAACACCCCTACAACATTTGATGAACATACGTTGGTTGTGCAATTATATTGTACTTGAAATGTATTTAACCCTCATGTTGTGTTCGTTTCATGTAAATTAATTCTGTGTTCCCGGTTCAAAATGACCGCCCCATTACAGCTGATTATAAATCCATAATAAAACATATATTATCACCTAATGTTGTGTTAGATCTTTTTTTCAACGTAAGTTCTTGTGAACGTTACACGTTTTGAACTTGTAATTGCTATTTATGGCCTTTAGGCCTGGCCTCATTGACCTGAGCTCATACAACTCGTTTTTGAGTAAAAAAAAAATGATAATGTATGGATTAGTTTGACTATAACCAATACTCAGATGAAACATATTGTGATATTTATCACAGACTACTTTGTGTCAAAGTTTAACAAGGACTCTCCTCCTCACCAGTGTCATAATCAAAGATATGATCAAGAGCCTCACATATCGTTTGGTCATTGTGCTGCCTCAGAATGAATTGTGAGCAAGGCCTCAAAAAAACCTTATATACCAGAGCTGCGTTATATTTATTATTGAAACAATGTTGCGATTGTTTGTGAGAATGTTCCCGTGGGGGTTGCCATGTGTGTGTGTGTGTGTGTGTGTGTGTGTGTGTGTGTGTGTGTGTGTGTGTGTGTGTGTGTGTGTGTGTGTGTGTGTGCTCAAACACACATGCATGTGGGGGTCTGGGAGAAGAAGTGTGTCTATCTGATGAACAAAGTCTTGGAACCTTATGACAATCAGATTAAATTAATTACATTTTTCAGAGAGAACTTGTAAATCGGTCCAATTCGACCGGGACACAGTAGGAGGGTTAATATAGCCAGACAGTCTGTGTACAGTGTGATTGTCAAGTCAGAAGGGTCGGTGGCGCAGGATTTTCAAGAAATTTAAACACGTCACGATCGTCTATAAAGCTGAGGTCACTTTTTAATGGATTAACGAAAGTATATCAAGGCGCCAGGAGACAGGGCAGTGTGTGTCTATTAATGTCTGCCAGACTATTACATTACCATTGCTTGGTGTGAACTGCCCCCAAAGCAATCTCTGAAACTACCAGGGGTTATGGTGTCTGTAAAAGCCGTCCCAGCACTCATCGATTCAAAATATTTTTTGGGGGTGGCAAACAGTTAGCCCTAGTTGTTTTTAAGTCGGTCTTTAACACCAGGTGGACATTTTTATTTGCTGAATTGTATTGGGCTATAGCTTAGATGTTTGGGACAAGTGAGACTTTCGAAAGGAAATGGAGAACTGCTTGTCAACAAATCGACATGAGTCTAAATTCTTTGTGCTTTCCACATCTGCAGCGTGCACGAGCTCTGTATTATTCCAGCAATTTGGGTCTGACAGAAGAGGGCATGCTAGTTTGTTTTGACAGATATGGCGAGGGGCTAAGTCTCGAGCATCTTGTTGGTGACCTGGTTCGTTTCGCCCGCTCACCCCGAGTTAACATGCTTCATATGATAACATATAGGCCTAAAGGGGGTGGTCCTGTGTTCTGCGAGTAATATGATGCGAAACTGAAGCGGCAGTCAAGTACCCCTGTAGTCCTAATATACGATCAGCCCAGCTGTCACTCACAGGGCAGTAAGTGAGAGGAGGGCGCGAGCAGCAATATTTCAGCACTATGGCTCGTGGGACAGCGAGAGAGCACTGGACAGAGTATGCTTTGTTTTGAGAGCTGCTGTACCCAAATAGAGGAGAGGGATACATACAGCTTTCATTTTTTATCTTTGTGTTGTTTTTCTCGTTCTATTGTCTCTGTTGGTTAACTCCATATTATAATGCTCAGCCTAACTTGATTTGCACTGCCCTGTTGATTCTAATGAGGGCAGAGCCTCTCTTCTCTACAAGAATGCAAATATTTCAATAAACTGCCGTGATTATACTTCAAATGTCACGACTACTTTTATGAGGATAATTGCTGCACAAATACATTTAATTTGTTATTGAATTTATTGATCTATTTCCATAGACTTTTCGATTAAATGTCCGTTATTCCTGTTATTTCTATGTATTCGTTTGGGTCCAGAGCTTTGGCTTAATGGCAGGTTTGGATCAATGAAAAGAGAGAAGTAATCGCTTGGGCGTACGGTTAAATCAGATCAGCAATGTATCTGCCGCACACAATGAAAAGGGCGGTGGCACTCGCTCGCTCGCTCCCTCACTCTCTCTCCCTTTCTGATAAAAAAACACAGCCTGCTCGAGCGCGCTCTCTCAAAAAATAGAAAAACGACCGACGGTTAAAAATAATGATGAATTGCAATACAATTATTGCTATTATTGCTATTCTCAAGGTATTAATGTATTTTTTATTTTCATTTGACGTTGTTTTCAATCGGTGAAATGCAGCCAGTACGGTTAGAGAGCACTGCTCCCCCTCCCCCGCTTCCCACAGACACCATTGCACAGATAGGGAGAGAGGGAGGGGGGAGGAGAGAGAGGAGAGGGAGAGAGAGAGCGATAGTCAGCACCCGTGAGAGGGGAACAAGATTCAGCCGCGCGGAGAGAGAAGAGAAAAAAGCAGTAGCCAAACGAACAAAGGAAAACATGGATGTAACGGAAAAACGCTATTTAAAACAAGCACATGTACCGGAGAGGATGTTTTGGTCGTCCTGCACATAGTAGGGGGTAACTCAAGGACTCTTCCCCCCGTTTTTAATGTTGCGCGTGGGGACGCATGGAAAGCTTTCTCTAATCCGTCTGCGGATCCTGCCTGCTTGCAATGGCTGTGGCGGTGCGATGCTGTTACAGCATAACTCAGAATGTGCCTTTTACTTTTTATTTGGTAATTTTTCTACTCAGTGGCCTTACAAATGCACAAATACGATACACCATTCCGGAGGAGCTAGAGAATGGGGCTGTGGTCGGCGACATTGTTCGCGATTTGGGTCTGGACCTGCAAAAGCTCTCCTCCCGACGCGTCAGAATCACGTCGGACAGCGCACGGAGATATTTCAACATAAATCATAAAAATGGCAAGCTGTCGGTAAGTGACCGCATCGACCGGGAGACGCTGTGTGAATTCAGTGGCACCTGTTTGCTCAACCTAGAAGTGGGGGTTGAGAACCCGCTCGAGGTGCATAATGTGGAGGTGGAGATTCTGGATGCGAATGACAACTCGCCACAGTTCCCCCGGGACGAGTACCAGCTGGAAATCTCAGAGTCCGTCATAACTGGGTCCCGGTTCCCCATCGAGGGCGCGCAGGATGCAGACGAAGGCTCCAACTCAGTTCGCCTCTACCGGCTCAGCAACAATGAGCACCTCGCGCTGGACTCCAACAAGCCTGCGACAAATAGCAAGAACATCCAGCTCGTGCTCAAAAAGCCATTTGACCGTGAGCATACACCATCTCATCAGTTGATACTGACTGCTGTCGATGGAGGCACTCCGGCGCGCACAGGTACAGCCAAAATCAACGTGCGTGTCCTGGATTCCAACGACAACGTGCCTGTGTTCGACAACTCTGTGTACAAAGTGAAACTTTCGGAGAACTCGCCCAAGGGCGCTCTAGTGATAAAGTTAAACGCCACAGACCGGGATGAAGGCACAAACGGGGAGGTGTTTTACTCTTTTAGCAGTTACACCCCAGAGAGGGTGAGACAAATGTTCTCCATGGACACAGATACAGGAGAGATCAGAGTGAAGAAAAACATAGACTATGAGGAGACTAACTCCTATGAGATGTACATACAAGCTATGGACAGGGGTCCTTCTGCAGTGGTAGTCCACTGTAAAGTGGTGGTGGAGGTTTTGGATGTGAACGACAACATTCCTGAAATCGTGCTGTCATCTCTTTCCAGCCCGGTCCGGGAGGATGCACGGGCTGACACCGTGGTGGCTCTGATCAGTCTTAACGACCGGGACTCCGCCCAGAACAAACAGGTGACCCTGGAGATCCAACCTGGTGTCCCCTTTAAGATCAAGTCCTTCCGGAACCACTACACCTTGGTCACCGCTGCATTCCTGGACCGAGAGACCATCTCCACCTACAACGTCACAGTAACCGCCATCGATGGGGGAACCCCAGCCCTGTCTTCACACATGTCCATTAAAGTTGACGTGGCCGATGTCAATGACAACCCTCCCCGCTTCGAACAGACTTCCTACACAGTGTACATGACGGAGAATAATGCACCTGGCGCATCGATGTGCGTTGTAAAGGCAATGGATGCAGACGCTGGGGAGAACGCTCGCATCACCTACACCGTCCTCAATGACAACAACCACGGCATCCCTGTGGCGAGCTACGTCAGCATCAAACCCGACACGGGAGAGGCCTATGCCCTGCGAGCCTTCGACTTCGAGAAGCTCCGAGAATTCCACTTCCAGGTGAAAGCCCAGGATGGTGGTGTGCCGCCCCTCAGCCGCGTAGCAACAGTCTACGTTTACATCATGGACCAGAACGACCACTCCCCCAGGGTAGTCCATCCTCCAGCCAATGGGACGCGGACCACCGAGACGCTGATGAAGAATGCAGAGGCGGGGGCTCTGGTGACCAAGGTGGTGGCGTGGGACGGGGACGCAGGTCAGAACGCCTGGCTGGTGTACGCCCTGGAGCAGACCACCTCCGAGCTGGACCTGTTTAAAGTCCACGAGCACACGGGGGAGATCCGCACCATGCGGCGTGTCAGCGAGGACAACTCCACCTCCTTCCTGCTGACCGTTCTGGTCCGTGACCATGGCCTCCCGCCGCTTTCCTCCACCGCCACCATCAATGTGCACGTCATGGAGCTGCCACCCAAGCTGACACCTGACCCCAAACGCATCATCAGGCCTCACAGCCCGCTGCTGTTCTCCAACGTAACCCTCTACCTGATCGTGGCCCTGAGCGCCACCACCTTTGTGTTCCTTGTCACCATTGTGGTGCTGGCCATCGTCCGCTGCCACGCCTACTGCACCCAGCCCGGCTCCTGCTCGCCCTGCTGTGTGTCCCAAAAGAGTGTCCCAGAGGGGGGCACCTCGGCTGGTGGGGGTGGAGGGTCATTGGGTCGAGGTGGTGGTGGTGGGGGAGGTGGAGGAGGTCAGGGTCAACCCAACAACAACGTTGCTCTGCGGAGGGACCTGAAGGTTGAACCTCACTACATCGAGGTGCGGGGGAACGGCTCCATGACCAAAACGTACTGCTATAAGACATGTATGACGGCCACGTCGGGGAGCGACACCTTTATGTTCTATAACACAGGCCGGCCCCACAGCGGCACCTGGAGCTCCGGGGGATACGTCACCAGCCAGAGTGGACAGAGCCAGATGTTTGTACGCAGGCTGAGCATGCCAGATGCAACCGCCATACAGGTGTGTGTGTGTGTGTGTATCTCTGTGTGTGTCCTGTCATCCCATCCCAACAACACACCATCCACAATACACTGAGGAGCTATTCATGGATTGTTTTTTGGGGGTGTTTTAGTATTTGGGTTTTTCCCTACAGGCAATGTTTTGTGGAACAGTGGTGTTTGGCATTTAGAGTTCCAAGGAAGGTGAGAGATGTGTGAGGGCTTCCGTTTTTTTTGTTGGGTTTATGCAATATTAAAGGGAAAATCCTCTTCATTGGTCCACTATTGATACAGTCAAGTTGAAGAAGACAAGTGTCATCGGCCACATCCACATTTTGCTTCATCGGGATGGTGTGGAAAGTTACACTTTGCTGCTTGAAGCCCAAATCCTTAAAACCTTGACTGCTGACATGCAAAACATTTTAGGACTGCATCATCAGTGGACTAATTTAACAAATAACAAACGTTTTTGAGTGGATTTTACCTTTAATTAAGCAGTGCTCTTTTTTTATCCAATTTTTTAAAAAAAATAAAAAAACATACTGTGGCAGATATGGAGGATTCTGAATTTGCATAAATAATTTACACTGAGTGTCCAAAATGTTAGGAACACCTGCTCTTTCCATGTCATAGTATGAATCTATTTCAATCAGTGTTAATGAGACAGGTTAAAGAAGGATATTTAAGCCTTGAGACAGTTGAGATATGGATTGTGTATGCGTGTCATTCAGAGGCTGAATGGGCAAGACAACATTTTTAAGTGCCTTTGAACAGGGTAAGGCAGTAAGTGCCAGGTGCACAGGTTTGAGTGTGTCAAGAACTGCAACACTGCTGTTTATTTCACGTGCAGCAGTTTCCTGTGTGTATCAAAAATGGTCTACCGCCCAAAGGACATCCAGCCAACTTGACACAACTGTGGGAAGCATTGGAGTCAACATGGGCCAGCATCCCTGTAGAATGCTTTCGACACCTTGTAGAGTCTACATTGTAGAATAATAGTGAAGACATCAAAACTATGAAAAAACACACAAAATAATACAGTAACCAAAAAAGTTTTCAACAAATAAAAAACATTTTAGATTTGAGATTCTTCAAATTAGCCACCTTTGCCTTGATGACAGCTTTGCACACTCTTGGCATTCTCTCAACCAGCTTCATGAGGTAGTCACCTGGAATGCATTTCAATTAACAGGTGTGCCTTATAAAAAGTTAATTTGTGGAATTGATTTCCTTCTTAGTGTGTTTGAGCCAATTAGTTTTGTTGTGACAAGGTAAGGGTGGTATACAGAAGATAGCCCTAATTGGTAAAATACCAAGTCCATATTATGGCAAGAACAGCTCAAATAAGCAAAGAGAAACGACAGTCCACGATTACTTTAAGACATGAAGGTCAGTCAATGCGGAAAGTGCAGTTGCAAAAACCATCAAGCTCTATGTAAATCTGTCCTTTGGTCTGATGAGTCCAAATTTGAGATTTTTGGTTCCAACCAACATGTCTTTGTGAGATGCACAGTAGGTGAACGGATGATCTCTGCACGTGTAGTTCCCACCGTGAAGCATGGAGGAGGAGTAATGGTGTGGCGTTGCTTTGCAGTCTGTGTTTTATTTAGAATTCAAGGCACACTTAACCAGCATGGTTACCACAGGATTCTGCAGCGATACACCATCCAATCTGGTTTGCGCTTAGTGGGACTATCTTTTGTTATTCAACAGGACAATGACCCAACACATCTCCAAGCTAGTATGGGCTATTAGACCAAGAAGGAGAGTGATGGAATGCTGTATCAGATGATCTGGCTTCCACAATCACCCGCCCTCAACCCAATTGAGATGGTTTGGGATGAGTTGGACAGCAGAGTGAAGGAAAAGCAGCCAGCAAGTGCTCAGCATATGTGGTACCTCCTTCAAGACTGTTGGAAAGCATTCCAGGCGAAGCTGGTTGAGATAATGCCTCGATGAAAGTTTGGCACACTCTTGGCAAAGGTTGGCTACTTTGAAGAATTAAGTATATATATCATTTATTTCGATGTGTTTTATACTTTTTTGGTTACAACATGATTCCATATGTGTTATTTCAAAGTTTTGATGTCTTCACTATTATTCTCCCATGTAGAAAATAGTAAAAAGAAAGAAAACCCTTGAATGAGTAGGTGTGTCCAAACTTCTGACCTGTACTGTAGATATATTTTATATATATCACTCTTATGTCAGAGACCTTGAACACTAAAAACCTAAAAATCGCAGTGCCACTCCCAGGTCTCCTTCCTATCCTTTGTTTATTCTTGTCAGTAGTCTGGTACTGTTACCTGCGCAGGCTGCATTGTGTTGCTGTAGCATAGGTGTTTTGCATTTGCAGTGGTCTATCGCGAGCTCAGTATGTACAAACATGCAGTTTCCTGCAATATGCTCTCTACCTTTTCCAGCACTTTATGCATGTATTCAGATTTGAGGTGTGAGTGTTCACCCATGCACAGAGCTTCTTTGTGGGAGCAGTGTGTTTGTGTGGGAGGGTATGCCCTCAGCTCTGTGTG